>NW_026872677.1:0-13864 GCF_032173495.1 Musca vetustissima
CAACCTTAAAAGGCTACAAGTCCATCAAATATAAGTATGTATATTTTCATATATAAATGGTTTGTTTTTCTTGGTTAATCATCATAAAAATTGCAGCTTTTTTGTGTAACAATCAATGGATGAATGGTTGGCTGGATCGATGGATGGATGGATGCTGTTATGGCCTTTGTGACTCTTTTGCGGTGTGGTAAATTGAAATTTCTTCTTTTTTTCGATTTGGTGTATTTCTTTCGTTATAATTTGGATAGAGTAAAAATCGGCATGGGCTAGAGGGGGTGTAGCAGTTTTTGCATCAAAACAAACCACCAGCCAGTTTTTTTTTGTGCCTCTTTTTTGGTTTTGTGCTTTGTCATCAAAGCAATATCTGTGGCGCAAAAGTGACACACGGAAGTCCACCTTTAAGCCCTTGGATAAGGCACTTAAACATGCGCCACATCTCAACGTACTTAAGTAAACAGGCATGCGTCCGTCTGCCCCACTGGTGGCGCACGAACAGTAGCATGGTTTTGATGAATAAGGGATCAAATATTTAGCCCAGAGTAATAACCGTCTACATCGCTCCTCCTCGTTGTGATGAACCAAATGGGTGATGGTTCGCTTCAGGAAAAATGTATTATGGTGACCAAAATTAAATTCTTCAAACACACATAACCACTGTCTCATGTACATACACACAGTTGTCGTCAATGTTTTGATGTTTAAATGTCCGTCACCTTCTATCGCTACTCCGTTTTATTTCTGCCTCTCGGCCATATGAGCTTCGAATCAAAGTCATTGAAGTTCATCATCCATTTCGTTGAGATAGATTCACTGAGATTGTGCCTTGTGCTAGCTTTTGACTTCCCGCAGGGAAAGTAATGATGACATAATACCACAAAAACGACTAGTCATCAAATCGTCGCCCCACAATGCCTACCAATCAAAACAAAGCGAGGAGCGTTACAAACGAAAACAGCGACCGCGTATTTATGATTTTGAAAAATTGATTTAATAAATTGTCATGATTTCTTAACGAAAGTGCTAAGAGATAATTAGATTGGGTCAGTGGTTTTGGTGCCACACAAAAGGGTTGCTTGAGTGCGGCTTATAAAGCGTTAAGGCAATTGAATCAATTGAATTATAACCAAGTAAGATCGACTTACAAAATAAATGGCTGATACAAATTGGCCATGTTCAACCAGAAAAAAGTATGACAAATCATCGACTTGATTATATAACAGATAAAATGATTGATTTAAATTAGGCAATTACTGAAACCCTTTATTTTGTGTTTCATTCCTAAGAGGAACTAAATTATTTTTTTTTAATAATAATTATATGTTGAAATTTTTCATTCACTCGAAAACGGTTTGGTATGATAATAAATATATTATTGTAATCACACTATGAAAAAAATTGAGGTCATAGTATACAGTGGGAAAAATTTCTTATGGGGCTGGAAATATTAAGAATATAGAAGAACAAACTCGTCACAGCTCAAGTTATAGCCTGATGAATTTTTCATTGGTAACTTTTTATCAAATCTGACTGTTCATACAAATCCGACAGTTCTTTGTAATGTTGTTTTTTTTATAGCCTTCACTTTTTTAAATCTCACTTTTCATTTGTGCAAATGTTTGTAACAGGCAAAAATAATCGAGATAGACCCATCCTTTTGAGAATATGCATAGAATCACTTTCTGAATCACTATGCATGTCCGTCCGTCCGTCTGTACATGTTAAATTGTACAGGTCGCATTTATGATTCGAATTGGATGAAATTTGGCACAGCGCATTTGTTTGGGCCAAGGACGAACCCTATTGAAATTGGGAAAAATCGGTTCAGATTTAGATATAGCTCCCATATATATTTTCGTCCGATTTAAGGTAAATGGTGTACCAAAGTCCATATTTATCTTTCGGTTTGCACGAAATTTGCACAACGTAATGAATAAGGTCTAGAATTATGTGTGTTAAGTTTCGTGAAAATCGGTTCTGATTTAGATATAGCTCCCATATATATGTTCGTCCGATTTAAGGTAAATTGTGTACCAAAGTTCATATATATCTTTAAATTTGCACGAAATTTGGCATAGCGTACGATGAGTGCAGTTTCGTGAAAATCGGTTCAGATTTAGATATAGCTCCCTTATATATTTTCATCCGATTTACGGTAATTTGTGCATCAAAAACCCTATATATCTTCGATTTGCACGAAATTTGGCATAGCGAACTGAATTGCGTCTATAATAATGTGTGCTAAGCTTCAGATTTATATATAGCTCCCATATATGAGGTAATTGGTGCACCAAAATGTCTAAAAAACATTCGATTTGCACGAAAATTGTCATAGTGTACTGAATTAAGGCTAGAATGATGTGTGCAGTCTATGATGATGTGTGTTTCGTGAAAATCGATTCAGATTTAGATGTAGCTCCCATATATATTTTCGTCCCATTTTAGGTAATTGGTGCACCAAAGTCCCTATATATCTTTAGATTTGCACGAATTTTTGTATATAGTACTGAATTAAGTCTACAATGATATTGCTGAGCTTCGTGAAAAGATCCATAGCTAGCCGATTGACACAACGTACTGAAGTATTATAATTTAGTCTCTGGCAAGTTTCCCTGAAATCGGTTCAGATATAGATATATAACACACACGCCACGCCTGTTAGGATACATATGTAGAATATACCCAAAGTGGTGAAGGGTATCATATAGTCGTCCCAGTCCGACTTTACTACTTTCCTTACTGGTTTAATTTATGGTTTTCTGAGCACAGGTCGGATAAAAGTGGAAATTGAAGTTGAAAACGGGACGAATTTCTTATAAGGGACATTTTTGTAAAATATTAGGAGGCCAAAATATCTCTATGAGTGCTATATACCGAAAAATACGTGAGAAAAACATGTTTGAAATTCTCAAAATATCTAATCGTGAGACTATCGTTATATGGATCTATAATAAAACGGAGATCAATATTGATATTTTTGGTAGTAAGATTTGACGCTCAATCAGAATGCAAAATACAAATTACAAACAATTTTTTTTTTGAAAAAAGTTTCAAACATTCCCATATTGGGGGTACCATATTATGGGGGTAACTTGGGTAATATTCACGGATATACGGATATATAATTTCATACGCGGTACAAAATTTTGTCTCCATCGATCAGACACTGCAACTGTGGTGCGCTATTGTAAAATTGTATGGAACTAGAAATGGGAAGTAGGTAAATCTGAACCGAATTTTATGAATTTCAATAGGGTTTGTCCTTGGGTCAAATAAATATCATCCAATAACCCATAATTTGTTTATAATTTAATATGGACATACAGGACGGACATATGCACAAAGACATTATACTCTGTATCGCAGTGTGGTGAAGGGTATAAAAACACCAGCAAGACAAAGGTATTCCTCATTAAATTTGATTGAATACATGTCATCTCCAAAATAATCTGCGATGTCACAAACAAAGATATGAAAATACATTTTTCCTATAAACTTTAAAGAAAATCATAACGCCATAACTCAAAAACTTGACCTGTGTCGAATTTGTTTTTCTGGGATCTTAATACTCGTCGAGGGCTTTAATGGTCATACGGAATATTCTATAAAAATTTGATCATATCTATCTATTCTTTGAAATTTAAGTCTATACATTAAAATCATTTCTTATATTGGCCTCCAGTGATGTTGTAGATATATATTCTCGATATACGTCATATACCCATGTTGTAAGGGAATTTTAAACATGTGTGGTCCCTTTTTATGCTCTGGGAAAATTAAATGCAAACCAGTAAGGAAAGTAGTAAAGTCGGACTGGGCCGACTACCTTGGGTATATTTTACATATGTATCCTAACAGACGAAGCGTTTTGTTATAAAACTATATCTGAACCGATTTCAGGGAAACTTTCCAGAGACTAATTTATATAACATCGGTACGTTGTGTCAATCGGCCTATCTATGAATCTTTTCACGAAGCTTAGTAACATCATTCTAGATTTAATTCAGTACCATATACCAAAATTCGTCCAAATCGAATGATATATAGGGTCTTTGGTGCAACCAATTACCTTAAATTGGATGAAAATACATATGGGAGCTATATCTAAATCTGAACCGATTTTCATGAAACTTGGCAGACATCATTCTCGATCTTATTCATAACTCTGTGCCAAATTTCGTGCACATCAAAAGATTTACAGGGACTTTAGTGGACTATTTACCTAAAATCGGGCGAAGCTATATATGGGAGCTATATCTAAATCTGAACCGAATTGCATGAAACTTTGCACATATCATTCTAGACTTAATTTAGTACGTTGTGCCAAATTTCGTGCAAATCGAAAGATATATAGGGACTTTGCTGCACCATTTACCTTAAATCGGACGAAAATATATATGGGAGCTATATCTAAATCTGGACCAATTTTTCCTAATTTCAATAGGGTTCGTCCTTGGGCCAAACAAATGAGCTGTGCCAAATTCCATCCAATTTGGATCATAAATGCGACCTGTGCTTTGTTTACAATTTAACATGGACAGACAGACGGAGGGACGGACATGCATAAATCGACTTCGAAAGTGCATATTCTCAAAAGGAACCATGGGTCTGTCTCGAATATTTTTGCCTGTTACAAACATATGCACAAAGACATAGTACCCTGTACCACAGTGTGGTGAAGGGTATAAAAAGATACTCGGGTTGAAACACTGGGCCGAACATAAGGCTGTACCATTATATATTAGCTATTAAAAAAAAGGTTATTCAGCACGATTCTGGGATGACAAATTACAACAACTTCATTGAGCATACACCCACAATCTTCCGCAAATGTTTGTTTACTTTGCGAGATCGCCACATTACAGATACGCCGTTATATAACGACGATATCCGAAAATCCCCAAATAACCCCTGCCCTATATTTGATATCGCTTACAACGGGCAGTTTATATGGTCTCGTTAAATCGTTATAAGGTCTCGTTAAATCGTATAAAATTTAAAAAAAACATTTTTTTTGTTTTTTCTATTTTTGTTTTGATAATTGTAACTCATGCCTGGATAATTACCAACACAATTAAGTAAAAGTTAGCCACTTGCAACCTTATTTGTTCACTATAATTCGATGCAGTTTTCCAATTTTAGTTATCATATATTTCACTCATTATTTATTATTGGTCTTGTCGGTCGACTGGTTGGTTGGGAATAATAAACGCATAAATCTGTACGCACACCGACGTTTACACACAGTGACTGTGATTGAGATTATCACCAGCAGCATTATAATTATTTAATATTTACGTTTTTAATCGTTCATCACATTGTCACGCACAGTTGACAGTTTGAAGATTGATGGGAAAATTGCCATTTGGTTGCCGAATGAAATGAAAACTCACTTGCGACGGTTTGACCAACAGTTGTCACTTGAACATGAAAGAGTTTCCCGATTGGCGAACACTATTTCACAAAATATCTCTAAATTATGGAAGATGCATTAATTTTTCAATTCCCTTAATAAACTTCAAAACATACATAAGAGACTCTACTCTGAGCCAGAGTAGAATTCTATGTCGAGTTATTTAGGTCCATCTAAATGTCTGTCTCAATATTTAACATTGAAATTGAACATTTTGCACAATTATAGCTACTACTTCGAGGATGTTTAGCATTGAAAATAAGATATATCAGTACCGCCCCCATTTTTATACCCTTCACCACACTGTGGTACCCCCAATTTTCGGTATTTTGGGGGTTTTGATCGCAGTTTTCGACCGAATTCGCTGAAATTTGGTACATTGAGTTCTTATTGGGTAGCAAATCTCCCTACTAAAAATAATAAATATAGGTCAATTTTTTCGGATAGCCCCCATATAAGGGTACCCCCAATTTTCGGTATTTTGGGGTTCTTGGGCTCGTTTTATAACTGCATTCTCTGAAACTTTGTACCTTGGGTTATTATTGGGTACCAAATTACTCCACTAAAAATTATAAATATAGGTCCAGTTTTTCTGGTAGTCCCCATATAAGGGTACCCCCCAAAATTTTGGTATTTTGGGGGTTCTGATCGTATTTTTCGACCGAATTGACTGTAATTTAGTACGTCGAGTTCTTATTAGGTAGCAAATCTCTCCATTATAAATTATTAATATAGGTCATTTTTTTCGGGTAGCCCCCATATAAGGGTACCCCCAATTTTCAGTATTTTGGGGTTCTTGAACGAGTTTTTCAACCAAATTCTAGTAGTCGTACACTGTGGTATAGGGTATTGTCTTTGTGTATATGTTTGTAGCAGATTTAGATGAAATTTGACACAAGTCACTTATTTGGACCAAGGACGAACCCTATTGAAATTGGTGAAAATCGGTTCAGATTTAGATATAGCTCCCATAGATATTTTCGTCCGATATAGGCACCGAAGTCCCTATATATCTCTCGATTTGCACGAAATTTAACACAGACTACTGAATTAGGTCCAGAACAATGTGTGCTTAGTTTCGTGAAAAAACGGTTCAGATTTAGATATAGCTACCATATATAGTTTAGTCCGATTTTATGTAAATTGTGCACCAAAATCCCTATATATCTCTCGATTTGCACGAAATTTGGCATAGAGTACTGAATTAGATCCAGAATGATGTTTGCCAAGTTTCGAGAAAATCGGGTCAGATTTAGATATAGCTCCCACATATATTTTCGCCCAATTTAATGTAAATTGAGTACCAAAGCCCCTATATATCTTTCGATTTTCACGAAATTTGGTATGGCGTACTAAATTAGTTCTAGAGTGATGTGTGTTAAGATTCGAGAAAATCGGTTCGGATTTAGATATAGCTACCATATATATTTTCGTCCAATTTAATGTAAATGGGGTACCAAAGCCCATATATATCTTTCGATTTCACAAATTAGCATGGCGTACTAAATTAACTCTAGAATGATGATGATGAACCTGAAATTCGGTTCAGATTTTAATATAGCTCACATATATTTTCGTTCGATTTAATGTACATGTTGCACCAAAATCCCTATATATCTTTCGATTTCCACCATATTTGGCATAGCGTATTAAATTGATTCTAGAATGAGGTGTGTTAAGTTTTGAGAATATCGATAAGAATTTAGATATAGGTCCCACATATATATTTTAGTCCGATTTCAGGTGAATGGTGCACCAAACTCCTAATGTTTGCCCGATTGACACAACGTACCATATATATTTCGAACGGGTGTCTGATTGAGATTATATTTTTAACAGTGCGGCATACTGAATCGCGTGTATCATGTTTGCTATAAATCGATTTCCTTAAATCTGATTGAAGTTAAATGTAGCATAGGTTGACATGACATGAAATTGTTAGGATACATATATACATATAGTGGTGAAGGGTATCATATAGTCGGCCCAGTCCGACTTTACTACTTTCCTTACTGGTCTGTTCTTGGAGGAGCTATAGCTCCAAGTTTTGACAAAGACCCCACATAAAATTTCCATCGCCATTTTCGGTATTTTAACAATTTTAGTCGCATTTTTCAACCAGTGGGGTTGCAATTGACCATTTTTGCTTTTAGGAGGTTGAAAATATGTTTGCGTTATCATTTCTCATTTTTTCACAAAAGCCAATAAAACCAACTTTCATGGAACTAGAACATTTGCATTAACCTCTAATTACTGTTACATGCTATTAATTTGTCTTCAGAAAAATAAAACTAGATAACTGGGTCAGTGAATTGGTCACACATTCAACCACGTTAATGGCGGTAATTTTATGTTCTTCTATTTAACCGAATATCGCAATATATATGTATGTATACAACAAGCATATAAATAATATATATTAACCGAAAACCAAAATCCTCTAGAGAAAGATAATGGAAATTACATGTCATTTGAAACATGCAATTCGCCGATATAGCCCCACAATAACCACCACCATCATCCCCAGCATAGATAAATTTCTGCAATGCGAATGTTGGGAAAATCAAAGAGTTTCTTTCATTCAATTTTAAACAAAACAGAAAAAAGAAAACTAGAACATGTGAACATGTAAGGTGATTTAGCCATTTGGAACTTATAGGGTGTTGTAATTAAAATTGCATTTTTTTAAATTTCCACCCAATCCCAGTTTGTGAAAAAAGAGCTGTTGTCTTGTGAGCGACTGGTGGCAGGCACACTAAGTACATGAATTAAATATAAACAATAAAAATAACAACAACAACAAGTAAAGTAAATAAAACAATGAGAACATGAAGACCTATGTTCTCACACAGTTCTATGACATATACTGGGTGTATGCAAAGGTGACCATACTGAACAAGGCCGGACAAAAATATGGTATGACTTGTCGAGTTATGTGAAACTTTATAAGGAATCGCAATCAGATGTCATCGGGCCAACCGAAACATCTATGCAAAATTCGTCTACATCAGAAAACTTTGCGACTTTGGTGCACTGCTTTAAAATTTAAATCGGAGCCGAATTTCACCAACAGGTTTCGTCCTTGGGCAAAATAAATTATCAAAAATACAGGTCGCATCTATTACCAATAATTCATGGACAGACAGACAGACGGACATGAATATATCAACACGATTCTATGCAAATCTCAGAAATAACTAGGTTTATAAAAAGTAAAAACGTAGTTAACTTCGGCCGGGTCGAACATTGATAAACATGCCCAACCCACCCAAAATATCAAGTAATGGGTTATGGGGCTAATATTGATAATTTTTGGTATGGAGGGAATCAATGACAATACAAACCAGTAAGGAAAGTAGTAAAGTAAGACGGAGCCGACTATATGATACCCTTCACCACTTTGGGTATTTTCAACAGATGAATCCTAAGAGACGTCGCATTTTTAAAGGACCAGTGAAATGAAATTGGATCCATAAACATGTCATTCTGCAATTCATTACGCTGTGCCAAATTTCATGCAAACCGAAAGATATTAGGGGACTTTGGTACAACATTTACCTTAAATCGGACGAAGATATATATGGGAGCTATATCTAAATCTGAAACGATTTTCAGGAATCTTAACACACATCATTCTAGGCCTAATTCATTACGCTGTGCCAAATTTCGGGAAAATCGAAAGATATATACAGACTTTGGTACACTATTTACATTAAATCGGGCGAAAATATAGATGGGAGCTATATCTAAATCTGAACCGATTTTCAAGAAACTTAACACAAATCATTCTATACCTAATTCATTACGCTATGCCATTTACCTTAAATCGGACGAAGATATATATGGGAGCTATATCTAAATCTGAACCCATTTTCAGGAGACTTAACACACATCATTTTAGACCTAAGTCAATACGCTATGCCTAATTTCGTGCAAATCAAAAGATATATAGGGACTTTGGTAAACCATTTACCTTAAATCGGACGAAGATATATATGGGAGCTATATCTAAATCTGAACCGATTTTCAGGAAACTTAACACACATCATTCTAGACCTAATTCATTACGCCATTCTAAATTTCATGCAAATCGAAAAATATATAGGGACTTTGGTGCACCATTTACCTTAAATCGGACGATTTATCTAAATCTGAACCGATCTAAATCTGAACCGATTTTTCCCAATTTCAATAGGGTTCGTCCTTGGGCCAATTATGTGACCTGTGCCAAATCTCATCCAAATCGGATCATAAATGCGACCTGTAATTTGTTAACAAAAATACATGGACCGACAGACGGACATGCATAAATCGACTCAGAAAGCGATTCTATGCATATCCTCAAAAGGAACCATGGGTCTATCTCGATTATTTTTACCTGTTACAAACATATGCACAAAGACATAATACCCTGTACCACAGTGTGGTGAAGGGTATAAATATTAAATTGCTCCCAAATTAGTTGAAAATCGTGCACAATCTGCCTAAAATACAAATACTGATAATTTATAATGTACTACCACACAATAACTCAAAGTACCAGTTTTTAACCTAATTGGTAAAACCTGTGTCCAAAAACCTAAAAATACCGAATATTGGGGAGTAGCGCTATATGGGGACTATTCCGAAACATGGGTCAATATTTGTAATACTTCGTAGACAAATCTGATACCCAACATGAATATAAAATACTAAATTACAGCCGAATCTTTTGAATAAACGTGTCTAAACCCAACAAAATACCTTAAAAGTGGACCAATATTGATTATTTTCGGTAATACCAACCATGATAGGAATAGCAGTGCCAGTGCAAAATTTCAAAGCTCTATCTTAAATATTGTGATTTCTACGACAATAAGAGGTCCTTATCGACGTAATATTTTATTCTGATCAAGAATATATATACTTATTTGGGGTCTCCTCTGAATATTCGATGTGCTACAAACGGAAAAATTTTAAAATCCAACTCCACACTTCATATACTCTCTAGCTTTGGGTGGAGGGTAAAAAAAATATGGTGGGCGCTATGCTAACAAATGGACTAATATTGATAAGAGAACCCGAAATATCTAATTAGAACCAATTTGGTTATAAAACGCGTTCAAAATCCTCAAAATGCCAATAGGGGTACCGTTATGAGAGCTATATTGAACCGGTAATACAACATATTACACCCTATTTCCAGGTTTCTCTTGTAAAATCGATTTAGAATGAATAGTTTTACAATACTTTAAATACGTGAGTAAATACTCATTGACAGCCGAACCACTTGACATAGGCGGCCAACATTTGGTATAGAAAATGGGATCTCTGGGTCCAAGTGTCCGTATCTTCCTATTTAAGGTATTTTGTCTATTAGACACATTTTACATACAATCAAATTGGCTGTAATTTGGCACAGAGAGTTCTGTATGGGTACAAAATATTCATGCAAAAATGTATCGATATAGGGCCACGTTTTCTGGTAGCCCACATACAAAGGTAACCCTATTTTGAGTATTCACCCAAAAGTTGGGTATAAACTCATTAACTGGTGAACTAATTGACATAGGTGGCCAATACAACTACTGTATGGGAAATGGAGTCTCTGGGTCCAAGTTTTGATATAGGTCCCATATAACCGTACCTCCCGATTTAAGGTATTTTTATACCCTTCACCACACTGTGGTGCATATGTTTGTAACAGGCAAAAGGGAACGAGATAGACCCATGGCTCCATGGTTCCTTTTGAGTCGATTTATGCATGTCCGTTCGTCCGTCTGTCCGTCTATAAATGTTAAATTGTAAACAAAGTACAGGTCGCATTTATGATCCGATTTAGATGAAATTTGGCACAAGTCACTTATTTGGCCCAAGGACGAACCCTATTGAAATTGAAGAAAATCGGGTCAGATTTGGTATAGCTCCCATATATGTTTACGTCCGATTTATGTAAATGATGCACCAAAGCCCCTATATATCATTCAATTTCCTCGAAATTTGGCATAGGGTACTGAATTAGGTCGTGAATGATGTGTGCTAAGTTTCGTGAAAATCGGTTCAGATTTAGTTATAGCTCCCATATATATTTTCGTCCGATTTAATGTAAATGGTGTGCCAATATCCCTATATATCTTTCGATTTTCACGATATTTGGCATAGCGTAATAAATTAGGTCTAGAATGGTGTGTGTCAAGTTTCCTGAAAATCTGTCCAGATTTAGATATAGCTCCTATATATATGTTCGTCCGATTTAATGTAAATGGTGTACCAATGTCCCTATATATCTTTCGATTTGCACGAAATTTTGCATAGCGTAATAAATTAGGTCTAGACTTATGTGTGTCAAGCTTCCTGAAAATCGGTCCAGATTTAGATATAGCTCCCATATATATTTTCGTCCGATTTAATGTAAATGGTGTACAAATGTCCCTAAATATCTTTTGATTTGCACGGAATTTGACATACCGTAATGAATTAGGTCTAGAATGATGTGTGTCAAGTTTCCTGAAAATCGGTCCAGATTTAGATATAGCTCCTATATATATGTTCGTCCGATTTAATGTAAATGGTGTACCAATGTCCCTATATATCTTTTGATTTGCACGAAATTTGACATACCGTAATGAAGTAGGTGTAGACTTATGTGTTTCCTGAAAATCGGTCCAGATTTCCATATATATTTTCGTCCGATTTAATGTAAATGGTGTACCAATATCCCTATATATCTTTCGATTTGCACGAAATTTGGCGCAGCGTAATGAATTAGGTCTAGAATGATGTGTGTCAAGTTTCGTGAAAATCGGTCCAGATTTAGATATAGCTCCTATATATATGTTCGCCCGATTTATTGTAAATGGTGTACCAATGTCTCTATGATTTGCACGAAATTTGACATACCGTAATGAATTAGATCTAGAATGATGTGTGTCAAGTTTCCTGAAAATCGGTCCAGATTTAGATATAGCTCCCATATATATTTTCGTCCGATTTAATGCAAATGGTGCACCAAAAATATACCCAAGGTGGTGAAGGGTTTCATATAGTCGGACCGTCCGACTTTACTACTTTCCTTTTTTTTTTTTTTTTTTGTTTGCCGACTATACACATGTGGGTACAAACGTTTTCAGGTACCCCTATTTTGAGTAAATACTCGTGTTTTTTGAATAAATACTCGGGTATTTACCGTAGCCGTAAAGTAAGTCGAAATCTATCCATTCTAAATCTATTTGTTAACATAAACCCGGAAATAGGTATAATATGTTGTATTACCGACTCAATATTGTAAATACCCCAATAAATACCCCTTGGGTATTTACCCGATAAATACCATATCTACACATTGCATCCACTTCGGTTGGAAACGATGTTCAAACTCCTCAACATACCAATATTTTTTTGGTATCGTTATATGGGAACTACCGGAAAAGTTGAGAGATTCGTACCCAATGAGCATCCTGGAGGCAAAATACAACTCTACGAAAATTAGTGATCCGATATCCCCCTTTTTGGAAATTGATTTAGATTTTCAAGAAATATTACGATGTGCGAAGTATTGTTCAAATCAGTTATTGTGATCGCTATTCTATTCTAAATTATATAAAAAGGATTTGGCAGAATGCCACTTTGTCTCTTCAACCGATATTTCCATGAAGAATTTGTTTACCATATCAACGTTTATATATCCACATCAGTCTTAAGGTTGGTCATACACAAAAATCTGGTCACTTTTATTGCAATTGTTTTACATTCCGTCATAAACTACTTTAGTGTTGTGCGGGAATATTATACAGCAAAATAACTTCACTGGAACAGAAACTCAAGAACATTCGTTCATTGTCGTGGTACACGCTGATATTTATTTTTTTCATTCAAACACTTTCAATAGTGCTCAAGTTTAAATTGGAATCCATTTATTATGCTGCCGATATTAAATGACAGTGGCGTGTAGTGACGACATGAAAACAGTCGTTGTGTGGCAAAGCGCGGTAATGGTGTTTCACGACTGAAAATAATCCTCTGCGAGCTTTACGTTTAAACGGCAACATAGCACAGAAGATGGAATCAAAAACGTCAAAACAGAATGAAAGAAGAACATCAAAATTAGAATCAGTGGATTTATAATTGTTCAGTGCTGTGTGGAGTGTGTCTCTATTGACAAGAACGAAATTCTAGGCCACAAAGACCCAAAAAGCAAAGCAGAGCAATGTAGAATGTGAGCGTAAGATAATAGGTGTCGAACGAGAACAATAGTAGAGAACACGATAACACGAAGCTAGAACACTGAAACCAAAGTAACAACATCTAATGAAGTGAAATAACCGTAAACGTATTTAAATAATGCGCGCGCGCAATATCTTCTCGTGACGTGTTGTGTAAAGGAAAAAGACTGTGAAGTTGATAGTATATCCAAGAAACCACACCGAACATTAGTTGACCTCTAATCAAGCAAGAAGTTGCCAATATCAAGAAATA
>NW_026872678.1:0-13796 GCF_032173495.1 Musca vetustissima
TCTGTGTGTTGATGTATAGAGAGTGAGAGAGACATTTTCTGCAAAAATATTGCCAATGATAATATAAAAATAAAAATACAGACTTATGTATTGACAATAATGCAGTATTGAAAGCTCACGGAATATGATTTGACCATGGGCGTCAGGGAATGTTGGTATATGCTCTAGTTTGAATGATTGCATATGAACCAATTCCTACGTTTATATCCTGCACTCGAAATAATAATTTGTTTCGTTTGATTTTTATATTTTGGATTCTCTTCTCCCGATTTTATTATTATGGATCACCGTTTTTGTATAATACTATTGGGTATTTTAAGGCTTTCAGTATATTTTTTTAACAGTCAAACGATATATTCAAGGTCCTATGCCAATCTGATTGCACATTGGTATTTATTTTTCTTCTCGAATCCCAGACCTATTTTGCCCCAATGACAGATGGTATTAAAAGTTCGGCCTGGCCAAACTTAACGACCTCAAATATATTGATAATATAAGCCATTTTGGATTTTCAGATAAAAACCTCATTTTGTCATCCTTTTCGATGTTTTACTATTCGAAAAAATTTGGATTTTGAAATAAAAAGTCTCATATAGGCACCCAGTATTAAATTTAATGTAATAATTGACTGTTCCATTTGGCGAGTCTACTATGAGCAGAACACAAGTTTGCGGTAGTCCGAATTGTGGAAATTCCAATCACGGATTTTGCATCGATTCTGAGTTAGATTTTGACCTCCCTGAACTTTCTCTTTCCAAATTTGAAGACACCAAAAAAGGAAAGCTTTATTCGTTGACTAGAAGATAAACGAAATATCGAAACAGGTCCTGTTGGTAATACCAAAAAGCACGATTTAGAAGTGTTTTGAGCATAGGCAAAATCGCTGATCTACGTGTATTATATCTGAGGGGGACAATGCTGAAAAATATAGTTTTTGACGAATAATTAAGGTTTTATATTCTTTTTATACCCTACACAACTATGTAGTCCGGGTATTACAGCTTTGTGTTACCCCACAGTTTGTAACGCCGAGAAATATTGGTTCCAGAATCACCTTTTAATATATCCATCGTCATATCTCGACTAGCTGACTTGACCTAGGCATGTGTGGACCCATCGAAATTTAGCATGGACGGCCAATGAAGGCCCTTTGATACATTTATACTGTGTGAAATTAAAACTTGTTATTCATAAAACTAAGTATGTTTTGATTTTTATTTGTTCTATACTTCAAATTTGTTCATATACTTTTAAATATTTTTCATTGTAACTTGAATTGTTGAATAGCGTAGAAGGGTCTACAATTTGAATAAACCTGACATATAGGGATGTTTATCAAAGGCCCTTGCTGTATTTTCTTACGCTATTAGAGTTTGGCCTTTAAATTTATACCAACTTTATTGGCATATCTACTCGGATGTGGGAGTTGTACTTAAATACTTACAGGTGTCTACGTATTTTGATATTTTTTAATATTACCATTACCACACTATAGGGTTGAAATGTAGCGTTGATGGCTAGGAAATGAGGTTCCGGAGGAAAGCGAACTGACCAACAAATTCGAATGATTGTCCTGATAATGAACGGTTAATATTTAGCGGGTCAAATCTTATGGAGACAATTTTTACTCCGGGAAGAATGACTCGGAAAAGTTGCCTCAGAGAGTGCAAATATCGGTCGGCCCTGTTCGACTATGCTGCTCCGTGGACTGATTCAAAATACAATTTGATTTAGCCATGTCCGATTGTCTTTTGAAATCGGGCTCCCAATATTAAGATGTAGCTCTGAAATTCTCCCCATACTTTGCTATATCGGTACCACCCGATGTTTCGTATTTTGAGCGTTTTACACGAATTTTCGTAAATTTTGTTTTATATTTAGGATTTTCGAAGAGGATCAGAAAATGTTCAATATAGGTCTATGGTATTACATAATTCCCATAAAAAGGAACTGGTCCATTTACGGCATTCCGGATTTTCATGAGCATAGTCAAAGCTAAGTAACTTAAATTAGTCCAGTCCAACCCGTTTTTTACCATTTGAAGTCTTTAGCTCCATTTTTCCACTGAAGGGACTGCAAGTTCAGCATTTCGGATTCTTGGAAGTTGATGAATATTTTCCAAAAACTGTTCGAATTAGGTCCATAATTAAGTCGTTTTTCCTATCCATAGTGGCTGCCATTTTGTATTCCGATTTTTTTGAGGGTGAAACACATCTTGGCAGACAATTATCTGTACGGATCCTTTGTATGTCCAGTTGAATTTCGGATATTTTTACATTCCTATGCAGATATCTCCGATAAATTTGGTAATCCTACATTATGTCCAATCTTCGGAATTTTGAGAGAAGTAGCTGGATTTAAGAATTAGAGGTTCTTCGAGGATGAACAAAATCTTTACAGAGAATTGTCAGTATTGCCAAAATTAGCATTTGCATGTTTCGAAATATCCACCATGAACAGATTCAAAATAATTTTCCGTATATTAATGTCCCTAGCCCAGTTTTCCGATTTGGTATTTAATTAATAAATAAACAAACTACTAGCAGACGATTTAAAATGGCATATTCCCCAGACATAGATTATTACCGATTCAAGGAATTTTAAATCCGCACCTCATGGGTATACAAATGTGGCTCCTCAGAACTTTAAGACGTCTTAAATTGTTTATATTAAGAACAGGATTTTGTTTGAGCGGATTTTAAGTTTTTAAAATCACGAAATATTGTTTGTTCGCTCTATTATGAATCGAATATCACGGAATTGTGTATGTAAAAGGTTTTAGGCAACTACTAATTGGTACACACTGAGAGGGTCAATAGCGCATATATTTTTATACCCTACACAACTATGTTGTCAGGGTATTATAGCTTTGTGCAGCCCCAAAAGATATTCTGGGACGTATATATTTTCCCCTTAAGGACCAGACCCAAAAAGTTGATAGTAGGTTCAAGAGGAGTGGTTGACCTTTAAATTGATACCAATTATATGGTCGTATGTACTCAGATGTGGGAGCTACACTTAAATATTTACAGGTGCTTTAGTATTCAGACATTATTTAATAATCCATGAGATTTCAGTTATGGTCAAGTACAACGCCTATAACTTTCGGTGACGATCAGATAATAATTTTGGGATGAAGTGGACCGAAAACTTTACATTTTGTGATTTTTTTTTTTTTTTTTGTTTTGAGTCGATCTATTGGCCACAATTGAAAGCCCAACATCACAACAGAACCCACGGTAAAGAGAATCTGGACAAGTGCAGCCCTCGTCTACTGAGTATTAGTAATATATGTTGACCTTTAGTCAGATTTCAAGAGGGTGTAAATAACGCAAAGTTAGATTTTCGTGGAAGTTGTGTAGGGTATTATATGGTCGGCCCCGTCCGACTATACTGCTCCGCTCACTGACATCCTAGAGATGAGTCTATCATCCGCAGAAGAGTCTATCATATCAGAAGAAGTAATATGCTACAAAATAGATTCGTTTAGTGTAAACATTGTGAAAAAATGGAAATATATGACAATTATAGGAAATTGTTCTGAAGGTCTGGATTTAGATTCGCAGAATATTAAAATCGAGTGATAGTTCTTTAAGGGTCGGGCCGTCTAACTACACTTCTTTGTATTATGGTTTCCCACACAAAACGTTGTAACGCAACGAAATATTGTCCTAGACCCACCTAATGGAATAGGGATCGTTATATCTAGATCACCTGAAATCTAACTATGTGTCTTCACCATTGAAATTTGTAATCGAAGTACAGGCCGTAGTTATGGACCGATCTTTACCAAATTTTGCATGTAGGCTCAACCCTGTCTGAAGACCACAAATTTTTTTTTGGAAATTATCGGTGAATATTTGGGTATGAAATGGTCCAGAATTTGTATTTGTGTCTGCTTTTCTTGTCGCTCTAGAGGCCACCATTATGACCAGAACGGCAAAAAAATGTACACGTAGAAAGGAATCTGGTTCTCGTTATGATTGTGCTGTTTATTCATAATAACTTCAGTTAGTATGACAATTTTTAAGATATCCAACCCCACCCTTAGCACTACAAACTCTATCCGAGCTCTTATATTTTAGAAAATTAAATTTATTTTACATTTCTCAATTTACACCGCTTATCTCATATACGTGACCACAAGTTCAACTTGCTAAACAATTACAATCGTGTAATAAGGATATATTATTTGTGTCTGTGTATGTATGTGTGTTCTTGCAACCAATTGCAGCATGACCAGAGTCCATTGATTGTTTAAAACTTATTACACGACGACAAGGCTGAACATTCAATCCAATTTGCCGTTAGTACCGACCATTACCAAATCCTGAAGTAAATTGATTGAACAAATGAAGTGGAATGGTTAGCAAGTAGAGATTGCAGTTGCAGTGATACTGAAAAGGATAAAAGCAACAATCGATCATTATAATATTTAATTCTTAAATGTTGTGAGGATATTACAAACAAACAAATATTCTGAAATATATATTTCTCCTATATATTAAAATTCTTTGTCAATTTGCAACATCAAAATTGTCATCCCTGTAGCATTCCTGCCAATAGCATGCACTTTTGCAAACGTAACACACATTTGAAACGTGGACATGGTTTTGAAAAACCACAATCGGCATTGAATTCATTCGCTTGCTGAACTGAACGGAACATGCCAGTTGCTAATGCGTAAACAAATTAACAATTTTACGCTTCTTCTGAACGGACGAATGAACGAACGAATGACCGAATTGAAGAGGATTATGCTGCATCATAACAACAGCACGAGTACAGTTAATAAAATAACTTTAATGACATTCATTTGAGGACAGAAGTATGCTCATACAAACCATGCTAGTTGAGGCAAGACTTAAAATTGCAATTGCTCTATTTATCGGAAACACTTAAAAATTGAATGGATTTTCGCATCGCAGTCTACATCCATATGTACAATGAAACATCATTCGCATAATTCTGTGTCGGTTAATTAAGAAAACATGATGTTAGGAATATAAGAATGTGTATACGCAATTATTATCCAGGATAATGCGTTTGTCATAATACTACACATCAGATCTATATATATCACCTAAAAACGTGATTAAAATGTCTCAGGACGAACTTCTCCACCATGTTTATTCTAAATTTATTAAACTAGCCGGGTCCATTAAATGAGGATCAAATTATTGCAGTGTGCGCTAAAAGGTTGTTTATGCTCTTAAAAAATAAGTTCAGAACAAGTAAAAATGCCGTGCCGAATACCGAAAAAGTGGTGGAACTTTTATGTGGGTATTATATCAAAACTTGGACCTACATAGACCAATGTCAACAAATGGACTTATATATATGTAGCTTTCCATAAAACACATCGGAATATGTGATAGTACTACTCTGTGGAAGCTATACCAAACCGTATACATACTAATATTAATTATTTTTTGATAGGGAGATTTTCAACTTATTGAGAATACAATATATAAAACCAGTAAGGAAAGTAGTAAAGTCTGGCTGGGCCGACTATATGATACCCTTCACCACTATATGTATATATGTATCCTAACAATTTCATGTCATGTCAACTCATGCTACATTTAACTTCAATCAGATTTAAGTAAATCGATTTATAGCAAACATGATACACGCGATTCAGTATGCCGCACTGTTAAAAATATAATCTCAATCAGACACCCGTTCGAAATATATATGGTACGTTGTGCAAAATTTCGTGTTAATCGGTCAAACATTAGGAGTTTCAGTAGTGTTTGGCGGGTTATTTGGGATACCATTTGTATTTTGTTTTTGCAAAATAGTCAGGCTTAATCCCAGTTTGTTGTTTTTATAAAAAACAACTATTTATTAGTGGGGAATGTATGGCATTGTCCGCCGAGGGGTAAGGCAAAAACAAAACAAAATACAAATGGTATCCCAAATAACCCGCCAAACACTACTGAAGTTGTAGACGAGGCACGGTCATACTGTTTGGTATTTTGCTTTAACTAGCAATACCAACAACAACGTTATGTGCATTCGTCACAAAGTGACGACACATAGCAGTGGGAAATGTATTGTAGTTGTCTGTAAATGCCTTGTTGACCACGAAGTCAGGCGCCAACGAAACGAACTTCTCATTGGGGTCGTATCGCTGGTAACGTAAGAACTTCAAATTGTCACAAGAGACATTTGGGTTTGAAAGGTTTTTTGTAAAGAAGCTATTAATAGCTTCTGGGAGAATATCCCAACAAAAAACTAAGGGAACTGATGAGGATCAGTGGCGAGATCCGAAACTATAGTCTTCCCTGCCTTACCCCTCGCCGGACAATGCCATACATTCCCCACTAATAAATAGTTGTTTTTTATAAAAACAACAAACTGGGATTAATTAATTAGGAGTTTGGTGCACCATTTACCTAAAATCGAACTAATCGAACTAACCGATATTCCCCAAACTTAACACACCTCATTCTAGAATCAATTTAATACGCTATGCCAAATATGTTGGAAATCGAAAGATATATAGGGACTTTTATACACCATTTACATTAAATCGGCCGAAAATAGATGTGAGCTATATTAAAATCTGAACCGAATTTCAGGTTCATCATCATTCATCATTCTAGACTTAATTTCACGAAATTAGCATGACGTACTAATCATGCTAATTTCGTGAAATCGAAAGATATATAGGGGCTTTGGCACTCCATTTACATTCAATTGGACGAAAATATATCTGGGAGCTATATCTAAATCTGATTTTCTCTAAACTTTACACATATCATTCTAGGCTTAATACAGTACTCTATGCCAAATTTCGTGCAAATCGAGATATATATAGGGACTTTGGTGCACCATTTACATAAAATCTGGCAAAACTATATATGGGAGCTATATCTAAATCTGACCTGATTTTCTCGAAACTCAACACTCATCATTCTAGGTTTAATTCAGTACTCTATGCCAAATTTCGTACAAATCGAGAGATATACAGTGACGTTGGTGCACCATTTACATAAAAACGGACAAAACTATATATGGAAGCTATATGTAAATCTGAACCGATTTTCACGAAACTAAGCGCACATTTTCCTGAACCTAATTCAGTAGTCTGTGTTAAATTTCGTGCAAATCGAGAGATATATAGGGACTTTGGTTCCTATATCGGACGAAAATATATATGGAGCTATATCTAAATCTGAACCGATTTTCACCAATTTCAATAGAGTTCGTCCTTGGGCCAAATAAGTGCCAAATTTCATCTAAATCTGCTACAAACATATACACAAAGACAATACCCTGTACCACAGTGTGGTGGAGGGTATACAAAGAGGGTTATATGGAGACTGCCCCTAAAAGGGAGCGAATATTAATAATTTTTGGAGGGAGGTTTGTTACCATATACGACTACAAAATAACAATTTACAAAGAATTTGGTTGAAAACGCGTTCAAGAACCTCAAAATACCGAAAATTGGGGGTACCCATATATGGGGGCTACCCGAAAAAATGGACCTATATTTATAATTTATAGAGGAGAGATTTGCTACCTACTAAGAACTCGACGTACTAAATTACAGTCAATTCGGTCGAAAAATACGATCAGAACCCCCAAAATACCAAAAATTTGGGGGTACCGTTATATGGGGACTACCAGAAAAACTGGACCTATATTTATAATTTTTAGTGGAGTAATTTGGTACCCAATAATAACCCAATGTACAAAGTTTCTGAGAATTCAGTTATAAAACGAACCCAAGAACACCAAAATACCGAAAATTGGAGGTACTCCTATATAGGGGCTATTCGAAAAAATTGACCTATATTTATAATTTTAGTAAGGAGATTTGCTACCCAATAAGAACTCAATTTACCAACTTTCAGCGAATTCGGTCACAAAACGCGCTCAAGAACCTCAAAATATCGAAAATTGGGGGGTACCCCTATATGGGAGCCATGCCTAAACGTGGACCGATTTTCCCCAATTTCAATAGGGTTCGCCCTTGGGCCAATTAAGTGACCTGTGCCAAATTTCATCCAAATCGGATCATAAATGCGACCTGCACTTTGTTAACAAAAATAAATGGACGGACAGACGGACATGCATAAATCGACTCAGAAAGTGATTCTATGCATATTCTCAAAAGGAACCATGGGTCTAACTCGATTATTTTTGCCTGTTACAAACATATGCACAAAGACATAATACCCTGTACCGCAGTGTGGTGAAGGGTATAATTACAGCTAATTTGGTTGAAGCACGTGTCCAAGCTGCTTAAAATACAGATGTGGCGGTTATGTGGCGTTATATGAGGAATTCCCTAAAAAGAGAACCAATATAGATAATTATACCCTTCACCATACTGTGGCACAGGTAAAAGGAATCGACATGGACCCATGGTTCCTTGTGAGAATATGAATAGAATCACTTTCTGAAAGTGATCGGTTCATATTTAGATATAGCTCCCATATATAGTTTCGTCGGATTTTATGTAAATGGTGCACCAAACTCCCAATATTGGTCCGATTGAGACAACATTTTGCCCAGAGTACTGAATAAAGTCCAGGTTAATGTATGCGGAATTTTGTTGGAATCGGTAGGCAAAAATATCAGACTGGCTGGCAAATGTCTGTCTGGTAGGATAGTGCGCTCGTCAACTCTCGAAATGTGTTACCTATTTTAACCAAAAACATCGTCATATTTTTCCAGACCTAAATCAACCTCGAACATGGAAAATATCAGAATATCATGGTCAACAAATTGTTGAAAAATAAATTTACAATATCCTGCGAAAGCATTATCCGTTTGATCCAACTTTTGTATAACCTATTTTTACTAAAACTATGTCGTATTCAAAGGGGGATACTCCTTCTGGTACCTTCCCGACAAACGGTCCATATTTTCAACTCTACACAACGTTCTATTTTTGTCAAACTTTCTTTGAATTCGTGAAATCGTATTTAAAACTCCATTCTTTGTAGTAATACGAATCTTGTTAATTATCCGATTTGACCCCACTTCGCACAAAAATAGTACTTTTACCAAATCTACATTACTTCCGCACATGTAGTTACTCTCTAAAGGGAATAAAACTTTAAAAAAATGCTAAATCTAGATAGATTCCGAAATGGGTCTTATGGAGCCACTCCCTTAACCAATTGTCAATACGTCGTTTTTCTCAATTTTTTCTTTATACTTTTATAGCCAAGGTGCTTCTAGAATCTTGGGAAGGCTGTATGATTTTTAAAATAAATATCAACGTTTTTATACCCTACACAACTATGTTGTCAGGGTATTATGGCTTTGTGTAGCCCCAAAAGTTTGTAACGCCGCGAAATATTGGTCCTAGACCCACCTTTAAGTATACCGATCGTCATATCTCGACTAGCTGAGTCGATCTAGACATGTGTGTCCGTCTGTCCATTATAATTTGTAAACACGATACAGGTCACAGTTATGGACCAATCTTCACGAAATTTTGCATGTATGATGGGTTCTGGCCAATGAAGACCCCTATTGTTTTTGGAAAAGATCGGTTAATATTTAGAGGATGAAATGTACCAAAAACTTTATTTTTGTCGTTTTTTCTGGTCGCTCCACAAGCCGCCATTATTGCCCAAAGATCGGTCAATATTTAGCGGGTCAAAAATTTGTCGTTTTTCACACAATAGTCAGGGTCCCTTTTGTGTGAAAAATGACAAAATTTGTATTTTATAGCATATATATTTACACCTGAATAACAAAGACCCGAGAAGTTGATAGCATATCCAAGAGGAGTGGTTGACCTTTAAATTGATACCAATTATATTGTCGTATGTACCCGGATGTGGTAGTTATGCTTAAATATTTACAGGTGCTTAACTACTCAGATATTATTTAGTAAACCATTACCACACTGGAAGGCGGAAATATAGCGCAGATGACTTTTAAATGCTCCACGAGGTTCCAGTTATGGTCAAGGATAACGCTTATAATTTTCGATGATGATCAGATAATAATATTGGGATGACGGGGACCGAAAACATAATTTTTTGTATTTTTTTCGAGTCGATTTATAGGCCGCAATTGAAAGCCGAACATCACAACACAATCCACGGTGAAGGGAATCTGGACAAATAATTAGAAGAGCTGTACTGAATATTAGTAATATGTGTTTACATCAAGAGGGTGCAAATATAGCAAAATATTGCCCAAGCTCAGAATATAGTATCACCGAAAGTTAGATTTTCATGGAGGTTGTGTAGGGTATCATATGATCGGTTTATATATGTAGTTATATGTGTAGTTATTTCCAATCAAATTTGAAATTAGTCAAATTGCCTCAGTCCGTAAATGTTATTGTTAACATTCCATTTTTAAACATTCCATTAGCTCCGTTTATATATGGGATCTATATCTACATCGCCCTTGGGACAAATATGTGAGCCATGATTGAGAATGTGTGGCTGAAAGTGGAACTGGAATGTCCAAACTAACATTGAAGATGCCTTCTTCCTTTATCAGGACGAGAAGAAGAACTACTACCAGGAATTCACATGTGATAGTAGTATCTCCATATTTGCGGGCACTTTTCGACACAAGATTTCTGCATATAGAGTTACAATTACAGATATATGAGGGATATATTAAAAAGTGGACCGATATCTCCTACCAAAAATTTTATGTGCAAAATTCAAAATGATTTCAATAGAAGGGCAGACGGATATTGCTAAATCGATATATAATTTTTAACAGGATCAAGAATATAAATATTTAATATAAATGATTTAAACGTCGTATGTTAAATGTGTGCGAAGTAAGTGCATAATTACATTACTGAAATACATAAAATCAAAAATTCATGGCATTAATCCAATCCACTTATTTATAAATTAAATCCTTAATGGCAAAGCAAATACATAACTTTTTATATTTCCTCTCAAATTGTACACTCCCTTTCAATTCTTGAAATAAACGTATTTCAAAGTACATACTTATATTTCCTTTGCTACATAAAAATCAGTTTGTTGTTGCACATTACTTTTTACACAATGCCTCTTACAAACATCGATTGCCAAAAACAGCGATTCTTTAACAAAACATTAGTTTCTCCCCCCAAAAAACGCCATTAATTTCTCTCCTTCCTTGGCGTCACTTGAAAATGAAAATCTTTCCAATTTCCAATCAAATGTGTTGAAAGCAAACATGCCACGTGATTGCTACCTACCATTGTTCAAATATCCACAAGGATAACACAGAGTATAATTAAGCTGTGATTGTTCTGATTGTCGGCCGAATACAGCATCAAACGCGCCACCAGTCAACCAACCAAGCCAGCCAGCAGGTCAGCATTCCATGGGGGGGATCGATCACCTTTAACAATAGAGTGCCTGGCATTTTGTGTGGTCGCAATGGACTTCTAATACCAGCATTTTCTTGTTGTTCTTTCATTACTTACAGGTCCATAATGAGCGGTCAACGATGTCCCAATGACAATCAAATCAGAGATCAAATTGTAATTGTCACAGGCGCCAATACGGGAATTGGTTTTGAAATTGCAAAAGCATTGGCCGGTCGCGGAGGACGTGTCATATTGGCATGTCGCAATATGGAAGCTGCTGAAAAGGCAGCTGCAATTATAAAACGTGAACTTAGCTGTCAGGTATTGAAGGACGCACAAAAGACTGCAACAAACACAAACGGCGGCACAAAGGACCCGTCATCGTCAAGCGGTAATAATGACACTGAAGCTAATGTTAATGGAAACGATACTGCCGATGGTGGCAGTAGTGGCGGTGGTGGAGATGTCGATGGCAGCAGTGGTGGTGCTGCTGGTAATATGTTCTTTGTGGAAGCTCGTTACTTGGATTTACGTTCGTTCGATAACGTTCGACGTTTTGCACGCAAAATAATGGCAGAGTTCGAACGCGTTGATGTACTCATCAACAATGCCGGCATCATTTTCGATCCGGTGAAAACCAATACCACAGATGGTTTCGAACAGCATCTACAAGTCAATTATATGGCACCGTTTTTATTGTCGCATTTGCTCCTGCCACACCTGAAGAAATCGGAAAATGGACGCATAATAAATGTATCGGCACATGCTCATGCCTCGGCGAAAATGGATTTTGATGATCCATTGAATGTGGGTACATGGGCGACCAAATTTCATCCACGTGATGCTTTTTCCCACTCCAAGTTGGCTGTCATTTTGGCAACACGATGGATGGCAAAGGAATTGAAAGGTAAGTGTGTTTTGAGTTTTCTTTTGTTGTCGTTGCTGTTGTTGGTGCGGTTTCTTTTGATGTTTTGAATATTTTATTGTACAGTGGGTTGAATGATGTGGTTGTAAATTGGTACGTGGTTTGAAAGAAAAGTTGTGGATATTATTGAAAATTTTTATTTTTTGGCAAGCAGAAATGGGAAATGTGAGCAAATACCTACATTGGTCGGTATTTTTTTTATATATTTCCTTTATTTAATGTATCTGTAATAAAAACCAATCGTAATCCGATACAATAAAATGTGTCGTGAATAATTTTCTTTCATTTTTCTCATTACCGGAATTTTAAGTTTACGACAGCATTTCCCAACCAAAGAGGCTGTAAAAGGGATAATTGGGTTCTCAATGACTGAAGAAGTCCTCCCATAATGTAAATTCTTCATAGTCTCCATAAAGTGTATATTTAAGATCCGAGTCAAATATTCATGTCTGTCAGTAATAGCTCGAGATGTTTCGTCCTTTCGTATTTTCCACCTAAGTACCCCCGTCCGAAAATATACGTCCATGTTTGGAGTTGACTTATATGAAAGGTCAAATTGGGCTGAACTTTTAATAATGACTTTAACTTGAAATTAGGCTTCCATGCCCACTATACAACAGCGAAAGATTTTGGAAAGAGGGGTTAAAACTTTCTATGAAATGAAAAATGGTAGGCATCTTATTCTCTATTGTATAACAAGTAATTGGACCAATGTTTTCCAAGAATACCTTGCAACCAACGGTAGACCTAAAATACTAAATTGCAAATTTTCATAACATTTCCAACATAAAATATTGACCTTTATTATCTGAGGAGGCTACCAATTATAATAAATTTGGCCGGAAAATTTGGTACCCAATGACAAATTCATTTCGATTGAAAATGTGTCCATAATATCAACAACACTTGGGTATATACCTCGAATTTGAACCAATAATACTTATAGTATTGGTTTTTGGGATTCCAAGAACATTTTCATTTAAATAAATGATTGGATGTTTATTTCAGAAGAAAATGGAAGCTACCGTTAATAACGAAACAATATTAGCCCCATAGTTATCACGATTGCCTCAGGGCAATATAATTTTTAAGCAATTATCCATAAATCTCCTCTCCTATTTCCCTTATGGCCTTACGAATTTTATCGGTGAGGACTCAATCGATGTACACAGGGGGCTTGGGATTCCAATGGACCAAAAAGATTAACTCGCGAGGTGTAAAACCAGTGAGCGGAGCAATATAGTCGGAAGTGATGTGATACCCTACACAACTTCCACGAAAATCTTACTTTCTGTGGTTATATATTCTAAGTTAAGGTCATATTTCGCTATATTTGCACCCTCTTGACTGACTAGAGGTCAACATATATTACTAATATTCAGTACAGATTCCCTTCACCGTGGGTGGTGTTGTGATGTTTGGTTTTATATTTGTGGCCTATAGTGCTATATTTCCGCCTGTTGTGTGGATCGATTCGAAAAATATTTAAGTGTAATTTCCACATCCGAGTACATACGACTATATAATTGGTATCAATGTAAAGGTCAACCACTGCTCTTGGATATA
>NW_026872679.1:0-136718 GCF_032173495.1 Musca vetustissima
TAGCAAATTCGGATGTAAAATGTGATTAGAATCTTCAAATACCAAAGTTCGTGTGGACCCATTATAATAGTTGATGATAATTAGTTTCATACTTATATGTAAAGAATTCGTTTAAATCGACCGGTTCCATAAGTGTAAACCAGTAAGGAAAGTAGTAAAGTCGGTCGGGGCCGACTATATGATACCCTTTACCACTTTGGGTATATCCAACAGATGGAATCCTAACAGACGTCGCATTTTTGAAGGACAATTAACATGAAATTAAACATGTCATTCTGAAACCTATACTAAATTTTGGTCAGATATAGAGTTGTTTCTTACAATGCACTATGGCCGAAATCGCGATTTTCGCGGCATAAAATATTTCTCGACAAGCCAGCTTCACTAAATTTGGTATGCAGAGTTATAAAGGTAAAAAAAATAATTTCAGAAAAAATGGACGGGCCACACCCCTTTTTTCACAAACTAATGACAAAAAGTCTTCCTTACGAGCCAGCTTCACTGAATTTGGTATGCAGAGTTATAAAGGTAAACAAAATAATTTCAGAAAAAATGGGCGGGTCACGCCCCTTTCTTACAAAGTAATGACAAAAAGTCCTTCCCGATAAGCACACTTTACCAAATTTGTAATGATGAAAAATAGATTTGAAAGCACTTCCCGATTATATGGACTTTTATTTAAAAATTTGCATGAGAAAAACAAGTAAAGGTATCAAGAAATTAATATATTTATAATGTATATATATTTTTAAAAGGAATAGGGCTTAATTAATCACGGAATGTTTCTTCATTTTCTTCCGTTTCTAATTCCAATGAATAATTATTAAACGATTCTAAGGTTTCATCAGAATCAGAAGTATAATCGTACCTGGAAGCTTGTTGAGATGTTGAAGGTAAAAGCAGTTCTGGCGATATTTCTGGGATTTTAAAAAGATGAATGACTTCTCGAGGAAATGGAAGCTTTTTTGAACTATTTGAACGTTCTTTTAAAAATAAATTTGATATATAAGGATCAGAGTTATCCATAGCTCTATGAAACATGTCAAGTATGTTGTGCATTCTTGAATCCTTTCGAGCATGGCCAGCTCTGTCTTTTTTATAATATTTGTTTCGCGCTTCAGATGCATTTTCTGCAAGGCAACCTACGGGTACTACTGATACTCCAATTATTTGTGATGAATGGACTAAAATTTTGTGTAATGTGGCAGACATCGAGTACCATTCGTAGTTTTGGAAAAATATTTCACTAGTTTTAATACAATGAGCGCTAAACTTTTGAGAATCAATTTCAAATTCAGAGGAGAGGGCAATTAGGATTACGTGCAAACTTTTCAAAAAATCGACATTTATACCAGTAATAGATGCAAAAAGTTCCGTGCGAGAAAATGCTCTTCTAGCTGTGTTGCCATCGATGGTGTTTCCAGTGCCATTTGCTTTCGGCTTATCGACATGAAGGCCCATTTGAAGCAAAAACTCTCTTTGAATTTTTTGTTTCTTTTTTAAAAGGATTCTTTTCTCTTCTGCTCCGCGAACTTGCCATTTTTTCAAATCAAGCTTGTATGAAAGTTTTAAAACAAACTCGAAACATTCCCGTCTATTAATGTCATATATAAATTATAGTTGAATTTAATTTGTTTCCCATTACTTAATATGTATTGTAGTGGTTCCAACTTCTTAATCTGATTATTTATGTTGTGATTTTCGGATATAATGTGTGTTTTTGTTTCTTTAACAAACTCCACTTTTAAAGGTCTACAAAAGCGTACTGACTGGGGCGTACGGTTAACCCAAATATTATCACCTGCTGATGAAATTATTTTTATTGGTATGACTGATGTGACAAAAAGGGACTGGTCGAAACATTCCGAAGCATTTTGCAAAAATTTTTTTTTAAACAAGCTGTGACCGGTAGAGCCATCAAAACCGTAGCTTAAAACTAGGACCGAGTCTTCAACATCCATTGTACACAATACTTCATCTTGATATTGAAGAATTCTTCTAGCTGTGTGGTCTAATAAATTTTGCATCGATACTTGCACAGAGTTTTCATTCGCTTTGATTTCATCCGGTCTACATTTCAATTTGCTCTTAAAAACATTATCATAAGTCGGGTAAATAATACAATAATGTTTTAAATTTAATTGACGCATATTTTTGTACTGTTGTTTAGTTAATCCGTTTTTTAACAAAAACGTCAGAGCGTCTTCAGGTGATATTGGTGTAACTTCTTTATGGCTAGTATTAAGAACTTTTCGAATTTTGGATGGTCGGTTTGGAGATATAACAACTTGTTGTAGGACAAATGTCAAATCCGCTGAGTGCGATTTTTTGGCAGATATAGAGGCAGCATGAACTAATAGTTGCGTATTGTCTCCTTGTTGGAAAGCTAATTCGGAAGCTAATCTCCTTTTATTTCTTTCGCCGCTATCAACATAGGTAGTTTTTGGACGACCGATAACATTGATATTTTTCGGTACAAATAAAATTGTTTCTCGACCCAACCAATCCTTATTATATTTTCTAAATCCTTTCTCATTTCTGCATTGTCTATCCCATTGTCGTTTAATAAAAATAGATAAATTCCGTGATTTAGTACAAATTAATTTACTTAAATCAGAATCAACTTCGTATGGAATTTTTCCTTTTATGTAATTCGATACATTCCTCTTATTTCTCAACCAAAACTCAAATATTTCGGAATTTTTGAATCTGAGTATTTCTGCAAAAAGATGAATAATTCATTCGTTAGCAGTCATTAGCAGACACTTTCAGCATGACATAAAACTAGAGTTTTCTACGAACAATCACATATAAAAAGTTCCCGTAACACTTTGTTACATTTTTAGTTTTACTCCACGAAAAATTAAAAAACTCTAAAAAATTTCACACAAAAAATTCGCATAGAACACACGAAACTACGCACGAAATACGAACATTTAGCAAAGTGTATTTATATAGTAAAAGTACTCACCTCGAGTATTAGAATTCATATTTACAAAGTTTTTTTTTACAAAAATTTATTTTTAAAAAAAACAGCTTTTAATTTTACCAAACAAATTGCTGATTCACTTGTAATTACACGTGTTAGAGGTTATGTAAACATTAACAGCTGTTTGTGCGTAAACAGGGTTGCCAATAGTAATTTTTGTTTTTGATTTATTCTTATCAATATGTTGTGTATTGAATGCTGTCAATTTTTTTTAAATTGTAATGTTGAAAAATTGACTTTTTGCCGCCAAAATCGTGATTTCAGCCATAGTGCAATGGGACAAAATTATGTAAATAAATTTAAAGCAAAAGATAGAAATCTAAACCGATTTCATCTAAACTTGTCAAATGTTAGGTTACACTTATTTCAGTATGTTTTGTGCATTCGGCCACATTTTGAGTTCTTCATTAACTTATAAATCCAAATTTCGTGCAAATCGAAGGATGTATAGGGACTTTGGTGCACTATTTACCTAAAATCGGACGAAAATATATATGGGAGCTATATCCAAATCTAAGCCGATTTTCACGAAACTTTACTATCGTTCTAATTCAGTACGCTGTGCCAAATTTCGTGCAAATCAAAAGACATATAGGGACTTTGGTACATTATATACATTAAATCGGACGAAAATATATATGGGAGCTATATCTAAATCTGAATCGATTTTCAGGAAATTTAACACACATCGTTCTAGACTTAATTCAGTAAGCTATCCCAAATTTCGTGAAACTCGAAGGATATATAGGGACTTAAGTGCACCATTTACATGAAATCGGACGAAACTATATATGGGAGCTATATCTAAATCTGAACCGATTTTTTCCCAATTTCAATACGGTTCGTCCTTGGACCAAAAAAGTGAACTGTGCCAAATTTCATCCAAATCGGATCACAAATACGACCTCTACTTTGTTAACAATATACATGGACGGACGGACAGACGGACATGCATAAATCGACTTAAAAAGTGATTTTATGAATATTCTCAAAAGGAACCACGTGTCTAACTCGTTTCCTTTTGCCTGTTACAAACATATGCACAATGACATAATACCCTGTACCACAGTGTGTTGAAGGGTATAAATACTTTCCATTTCATATATGTAGAGTGCATTTAAAATATATACAATTGGTAGTCTCCATAAATTGGGGCTATGCCAAAACATGGATCTATAATATAAATTGTCTGCCATGAGGTATATTATCGAAGAAGAAATTTGGAAAGACTTGAACGATTTTAAATTTTGTAAGACCTGTGTGTCATTTTTTTGTCGCCGTTAATTCAGTGAAAAGGCGATAGAAAAGGACAATTACTTGAAATGGCAGAAGGATTGGTACCTAATGAGAATCGGTTCAAAAATCTCCCAAAATACTTGAATATTGGTGATCTGTACTATCTAAAAATAATCGACCAACATCCATCAAACATATAGCACACCATCGAACTTGACCTGCCTTCGGATGATCCATATAATTTTATCCATTGTTACAATAGTCCGATTGAGATGACATTTTGAATATCGTACCAGATTGACCAAAATCGAATATAATTTAGATTAGTTCTAATATATATTTTTGTCGGATTTATGTAATTGGTGTACTAAAATCCCAAGGTTTATCTTATATATACGAAATTTGTATATCGTGCCACATTAGGATTTAATAAATAATAGTGCACCAAAGACCCAATCATTCCATCAGAATTCCCATATAGCAAATTATAGCCATTTCGATGAAGAAATTTGGCTTAGAAATTATTTGGAGGTGGCTATATCAAATCTTGGATCGCAAAAATCCGTGTTTATCCTCCAATGTAACCACTACAGAAAATGGAGCGAAAACTTTCAAAATTCTGACGAAAGGCCGCTACCTTTATGTGGGAGCTAATTTTCTCTATATATGTATGAAGTACATAGCGAATTACAAGCACATCTGTGGGAATATGCGACTAAAGTCTTAAAAATACCGAAAAGGGGACTGTTATGTGGGTGCTAAAACGATATTAAACATTATTGGTAGAAAGACCGGGTGTCCCCCATGAAAACATGAAAAATCGAACTAACGACAATACATTTGAAAAACTTGCACAAATCTCCACAATACCGAAAATTGGGGTAGGAAGATGTTTTACGCAGTAAGTACCCAAAATAGTAAATTACAGTTTATTGAAAGTATACCCACAGGCTTTAAAATACTGAGATATATCCCATTTCCAATACTAATTTTTGTAGGAGCTTTATTATAAACATTGCGAGCTCTATCGTGACTTCAACAGGCGGACCGGCCATGGCTAAATCGACATAGAATTTTATTTTGATGAAGAATACATATACTTTATGGTGTGTTGCAAGAAGAACGACAAATTTAATATATAGCATTTCCACATTAAATGAAACCTTTTACAAATTAAATGAACCCTTTTCCAAATTAAATGAAACCTTTTCCAAATTAAATGAAACCTTTTCCAAATTAAATGAAACCTTTTCCAAATTAAATGAAACCTTTTCCACTTGAAATGAAACCTTTTACAAATAGAATGAAACCTTTTCCAATTGAAATGAAACCTTTTACAAATAGAATGAAACTTTTTCCAAATTAAATGAAACCTTTATTCTTATATAAGGAAATATAATATTTGCAGTAATTTTAAACCAATATTTGAAAATTAAATCAAAGAATATTAACAAATATAATTGTATGGCTATATAATTAACAAAAATATTCTTTAATTCGGTGTGTTTTCATTTAATATCTTTACTACATAAAACTAAATAAATAGTAATACAAACTGGGGTATTTCTTGACATTTTAATAAATAAATATTTAAGAACAAAAATTGAATACCCGGTCCTAAATGCGAAATACATATTTGACTTAATAAATTGTTGATGATAAGGTAACTGCTTATCTTAATGAAGGGGTTCCCGACTTGCAGTCTTGTGGGATTTTCAAAACCATGTCCATAACGTAGTTAGAACAATCTTGCCGAGTAAGCTTTTGAATACTTCGCTCGATTACATCAACAATGTTATGTTCCATTGAAACGTCACACAGCTCAGCTCTTGGACATAATTTTATTTTTGAAAATGCATTTTCGATTGGATTTAGCATTGGAGAATAAGGCGGTAAGAATTTAAGGTTGCATCTTTTGGATTCGATCAAATTTTTTATGTCATGTCGCTTGTGTATTTGAGCGTTATTTTCCAACTCTGGATTGATTTTCTCAAAAAAAAAAAAAAAAAAAATCTATAAATAATTTAAATCTGTCTGCATTGACACTGGAATTAGAAACGATTGTGTGATGTACAACTCCCGCGTTGTTTATTGCTGCAATTATAGTGACATTACGACCTCTGACCGTAGGCAACACAATGTGTGCTCTTGTTCCTTGTCTTGAACGGGCTTGGGTTCTTCGTATGTGAAGATTAAATCCACACTCATCAATGAATATAAATTTTTCTCCTTGTTGGGGTATCCATTTTGTAAAGTCTTGAGCATATTTTTGTCTCAAGCCTAATGTTCTGGAGTCATTCTTTCGTTCTATTTCAATAGAGGCCATCTTAAACGTAATTTTTAATTTCCGTAATCCATATTCTATGCAGCTTGTGGAAATATTTATATCATTTTCTCTCAACAGTTTAGTTTTTATGGCTTTGAGGGTAATTCCAGGTTGACTTTCTATATAGAACTCGATCAGACTTAAAACTTGTGGTGTCAACAACTTAATTCTATTTCCTCCACGCTTATTTTCCTTCAATGTTCCAAAATTTTGTTTGTAATTACTTCACATTGTCGAGAGTTTACTGTTTTGGATGTTCACATTATCGAGAGTTCACTGTATTTAAAAATAGCCACGTTTAAAATAAATGCGAACCTGATTTTAGCTCGGCAAGCTCTGATAATTGGGAACCTGAGGAAGAATCAATATCCTCGCCAAGCATTGCAAGTGGAAATGATCCAGAACCTACCGAAGCTACATCTACAAGACCCCGAAACAAATTGGGTCAGTATAACAAAATAACAAAATGCATGAAATTGTTATTATTTAAATTCTATGAAGAGGGGAGAACCATTTCCGAGGCTGCAAATTTAACCTGCATAAACATAAATTCCGAAAAAACATTTATAAGAAGATACAAAACAATTTTGGAACATTGAAGGAAAATAAGCGTGGAGGAAATAGAATTAAGTTGTTGACACCACAAGTTTTAAGTCTGATCAAGTTCTATATAGAAAGTCAACCTGGAATCCTAATTCCAGTGTCAATGCAGACAGATTTAAATTATTTATAGAAATTTTTTTTGAGAAAATCAATCCAGAGTTGGAAAATAACGCTCAAATACACAATGGACATGACATAAAATATTGGATAGAATCCAAAAGATGCAACCTTAAATTCTTACCGCTTTATTCTCCAATGCTAAAGATGGTTCTAACTACTTTATGGACATGGTTTTGAAAATCCCACAAGCTGCAAGTCGGGATCCCCTTCATTAAGATAAGCAGTTAACTTATCATCAACAATTTATTAAGTCAAATATGTATTTCGCATTTAGGACCGGGTATTCAATTCTTGTTCTTAAATATTTATTTATTAAAATGTCAAGAAATACCCCAGTTTGTATTACTATTTATTTAGTTTTATGTAGTAAAGATATTAAATGAAATCACACCGAATTAAAGAATATTTATGTTAATTACATAGCCATACAATTATATTTGTTAATATTCTTTGATTTAATTTTCAAATATTGGTTTAAAATTACTGCAAATATTATATTTCCTTATATAAGAATAAAGGTTTCATTTAATTTGGAAAAAGTTTCATTCTATTTGTAAAAGGTTTCATTTCAATTGGAAAAGGTTTCATTCTATTTGTAAAAGGTTTCATTTCAAGTGGAAAAGGTTTCATTTAATTTGGAAAAGGTTTCATTTAATTTGGAAAAGGTTTCATTTAATTTGGAAAAGGTTTCATTTAATTTGGAAAAGGGTTCATTTAATTTGGAAAAGGTTTCATTTAATGTGGAAATGCTATATATCCCAACAATTTAACAAAATTTCTTCTTAAACCGAACGAGTAGCGTTCTCCAAGATTAGTAATTATATTTCTCCTACTCAATCTATATCAGATTCGTCACACAATAAAATTAATTAGCTTAATAAATTCCAGTCACATTTATTTCTTCACAGTATTGGTCACACAGACCATTTACAATGGGACACGTATTCATCCGCAGAATAAGTATTTCAATTGATACACCATTATCGATGTATTGCAAAGTGACATTTAAATCAAACAAAAAGAACAACAATCGACAAACATTTACTCTACAATTAAAATTAAATGTCCTTTGTGATAAAATCTTCAATAATCTTCTTTCAAAAACAGCATTAAGTGTTAAATGTCACAATCTAAGGCTAAATAGGAAATAATACTTAAATTTCTATTAAACACAATAGCATTAAACATTAAATGCCTTTATGTACATATTTTTTATTTGTCTACCATCATTAGTAGGCAGTTTCTGATTTTGCTGCTTTAAGCCGGAAAAACGTAAGGAAGTACATATAACACATAGCTAAGGATTTTAGCACATAAAATAGGCATTTCATTATAGCAATTTGTGTCAATGTCATTGTTGTTTCCTTTATATGCCAACACGTACGTGTGGGCATACACCTACACATATAAATGCACACATGTGTCTATAGATGTTTGTGTATGGGGATAAAAACCAGAGAATTACCTTAAGGCTCTGAAATAAATACAAGAAAAAACATAAACATCAGCATTCACGTCTAACACAAACCACTGTATAATATACTATGTACTTCATTAGTGAATACATTTTTGGCAGATTTCCAAATCCCAGTGTGATGATAAGCATTGATTTAAATCACAAAAAAAAAAAATTAAAACAAATTCTTGTAAATCTTCATAGAATACTTTCTAGAATAAGTGCTATAAAGGTCTTTTAAATATAGAAGACCTACTAATATTTAATGGTGTATCCGTTTGTTCCAAAGGGGTTATACTTTTGGGATTCCAGGTTGTAGGAGGCTTCATTGTACCGATCCATGTCTTGACACAGCCCGCGATATTTTGAAGGCTTTAACGCATTTTCCAACAACTTTGGTGTAAATTTAAATACGGATTATTGGACGGTGAAAAATATCTTTAGAGAAAATTTAATAAACTGGTCCAAGTTTGGCAAAGCCCATATGTAAAGGCCCTCTTACTGAACTTTTAAAACATTCTTAAAATTGATTGTTCTTACTAGGCCTAGGCACATGGGATATGAAACTAAGAAGTAAAAATAGGGGACAAGTCAGAATATTGACAATTTATGGAACAAGTATTAGAGGGAATCGATCGATTAGGAATCGATCTAGATTTATACTTTTCACATCAATACATTCTTGGGGGAGGAGTGGATTGATAGACTGTATTATTTGATGTAATTAGGACTCTGTAAAAATATTAAAATATACCAAATTTGAATCAAAATTGATACTGTATTGTTATCGCAAGACATTTTCAAAAATGTTCATGCTCTATTGGGGATGTAGTAACAATCCCATTTTCGACTGGAAAGAATGCTAGACAGGGGTATTACGACGCATTATAAGATATTAAAAAATTGACACATATTAACCCTTTGCTTTAGAGGTATCTAATAATCCTCACCTTCGAACATGACCTAGTTTTGGTAATATTATGTTTTGTAAAGTTTGTATCAAAACGGGTAAATACATATGACCATTTGTAGGAGAGGTGCCAGAAGGAATGGTCTGGTATTCACTATCTTTGAATTTGATTTAGGTATGGAAGAAAAATTAAGTTATGCAAAGTTTGGAGTGTTATCGGTCGCACCAACGAGCTTACATGCATTTACCAGCCGGACAGATATTTTAAGTGAAAAAGTTTCAAATAGTGTTGACGAATGAAATATATCCTCAGGATTTGGTTTGCGAAGGTCTACGGATTAAAACACAGCATGATAGATGTCAAACAACGGCTATAATTGGCTTTAACATGACAAAGCCCAGGCTGCAAAGTTTGGATCAAACTACACATTCCAATATCTTAATATTGGATTAACAATTTTTAAAATGTTGACACTTTGTGGGGCAGGTACCAGAAGAAGTGGGCCAACGGGTCCCATATTCAATCTTGATCTATGTAAGGTAAATATATTACCATGTGTATGCCCATGGATGTAATCGGATTTCAAACTATTGTAACGAAATGTGATATACAAAGAGAATCCGAAATACAAATTTACGGCCAAGTTGGTTAGAAAACATGCCCAAAATCCCAAAAAAGGGATTAGTGAGGTGCGGTTTTAAGGGGGCCACCCTAAAACTTGGGTCAATATTAATTTTTTGTGCGGAGATGTGCTATGCAATGAGAACCCAAAATACCAAATTATCCCCCAAATCCCCTACCAAATCCCCTAAATATCGAGTATTGAGACGCATAAATAGGCATAGCATTTTATTCTGATCAGGAATATAGATACTTTATGATAATCTTATTTAAAATGGATCTATGCGTATGAACCCGTAGCAAAGCAGCAAAGTTGTTCATGGCTAAAACGCTTCAAACCAAATGATCGCATATTATTTAGGCATTTTATCATTCCGTTTGACATATTAATAATTTCATTGGACGGCATAATTTTCGTATGTATTCTATAGAGAAAACGTCTTATTCTTTAAACTAAAGACGTTATTCAGGCTTATAAATGGAAGACTTGTTACTGCTGATTTTATGTAAGTCTTTTATTGGCGTAACATTTTATGTATATGCTCCATATACTGACAGAGAGAAGAAGGTATACAGAAGATACCTTCTATCATAAGAACGTCGGTATAGGGGCAATATTGCCAATTTGTATACCGTTCACCACACTGTGGTACAGGGTATTATGTCTCTCTGCATATGTTTGTAACAAGCAAAAGGAAACGAGATAGACACCTGGTTCCTTTTGAGACTATTCATAGAATCTGAGTCGTTTTGTGCATGTCCGTCCGTCCATGATAAATTGTGAACAAAGAACAGTTCGCATTTATGATCCGAATTGGATGACATTTGGCACAGCTCATTAATTTTGGCCCAAGGACGAACCCCATTGAAATTGGGAAAAATCGGTTCAGATTTAGATATAGCTCCCATATATTTTTCGTCCGATTTAATGTAAATAGTGCAGCAAAGACCCTTTATATATTTCGATTTCCACGAAATTTGGCATCGCGTATTGATTTGAGCCTAGAAAATCGGTTCAGATTTAGGTATAGCTCCCTTATATGTTTTCGTCCGATTTTACGGAGTTTGGCATAGCGTACTGAATTAAGTTTATAATGCTGTGTGTTAAGTTTCGTGAATATCGGTTCGGATTTAGATATAGGTCCCATATGTATTTTCTTCCGATTTTATGTAATTGTTGCCCCGATTTTTATACCTTCACCACATTGTGGTACAGGGTATTATGTCTTTGTGCATATGTTTGTAGCAGGCCTAAATAATCGAGATAGACCCATGATTCCTTTTGAGAATATGCATAGAATCACTTTCTGAGTCGATTTATGCATGTCCGTCTGTCCGTCCGTCCATGTATTTTTGTTAACAAAGTACAGGTCGCATTTATGATCCGATCTGGATGAAATTTGGCACAGGTCACTTAATTGGCCCAAGGACGAACACTATTGGAGAAAATCGGTTCAGATTTAGATATAACTCTCATATATATTTTCGTCCCATTTTAATTTATTGATGTGGTCCGATTGAGACAACATTTTGCACAGAGTATTGAATTAGGTCTAGATAGTTATATGCCAAGGTTTGTTGAAATCGGTTCGGATTTAGATATAGCTCCCATATATAGTTTCGTCCGATTTAAAGTAAATTGTGCACCAAACTCTTAATATTGCTCCGATTGAAGCAAAATTTTGCACAGAGTATTGAATTAGGTCCCGACTGATGTATGCGAAATTTCTATATCTACAGGATATTGTAGATATTAACATGTCTTGCATGTACCCATAGTGGTGAAGGGTATCATATAGTCGGCCCCATCCGACTTTTGAACTTTCCTTACTGGTTTTGATTCGCACGGAATTTAGCATAGCTAGAATGAAACAAGCTAAGTTTCGAAAAAAAATGGGTTAATATTTAGATATAGCTATGGATTGATAGTATGGATTGATGTTAGTCGGTTCACATATCTAAGTTCGTCCAATTTTATATCAATGAACATTGATATAAAAACAGGCGACGCTTGTCAGAATACACCACCAATATACCTAAAGTGGTGAAGGGTATCATATAGTCGGCCCCGTTCGACTTTACTACTTTCCTTACTGGCTTAACATAGTTGAAGCCGAGGTTCATCCCTTTATAACTTGTGAATTATCAATTAATATAAGAAAAATTGAATAGTTTTGACCTCCAAAGTTTATTTTCGTGAAAGCTGTGTCTACGTTAATGTAAAAATGCGCAACAACGTGGTGAGGCAACCCAGGTTTTATATGTTTTTTCTTAATTTGTGGCTTAGCCATTAATTTCACAGCCTTTGTGCCAAAGTAAAAGTAAAAGCCTACAAAATGAGGATTACGTCCCTTACATATCGTTTTTCGAAAATTTATCTGGTTCTATCTTTAAATTATGCTGACATTTAAAGCGCGATTTTGGGTGTTTTTTGAATTGTTCTTCTAGTCTCAATGCGCAATCAGGAAATTGAAACACATAAATTATAGGATTGTTGTACTCGCGAATATACTCTTCAGAGTGATACTCTTCTGAAGGTAGACATTTCAATTTTCATGCAGTCAGTAAGCTTTTTTACGTTCCAGATAAAACAAAATCTTCTTCGTGAAAGTCCATCTACTAGAACGGCGACAATTTGGCAAAAAATGTTTTTAAAAATACCGCGGATTTAATTGCATTTTCTGTGAATCATTTCCGTTTCAATAAATGACCTGATACGGATTTTGAACTTTTGCGGAAACAGAATAAAAAACTACACCCAAGTTATCTCAAAACCAGTAAGGAAAATGGTAAAGTCGGACTGGTGCCCCATTTACCTTAAATCGAAAGAAAATATATATGGAAGCTATATCTAAATCTGGACCGATTTTCACGAAACTTAGCACACATGCATAGAGACACAATACCCTGTACCACAGTGTGGTGAAGGGTTTAAATAGTGTGAGCTGGGTCATCCATGGTTCTTAATGGACCGCATTGAAATATGTATAGATCGACGTATTTTCTTAGGATGCACATTTTTAAATTAATTCTTAAGTGGAAATATGTCACAATATATTGAAAATAATAACGTAGTCTCCTATATTTTTCTCATATTTCACGAATGTGCAACTTTTTCTCGGTTCTTGGTCAATACCATAAACGGTGTAATTGTAAGATTTTTTCGTATACCTAAAATTAAAATATCGATGACTTTTGCACGGAATATTAAAAAATTGGAAATATTGAACATAGATATTTTATAAATAACTTCAAAATGACAGTAGGGGTTCTTACATAGATGGTGTTGTATAGACAGGCTTTCTATAGATAATAAATGTTTTGCAAAAGAAAATCCAAAATTTTGTTCGCAACAGAAAATTGTCCTTTAACAGAAATGCCAACCACCACTATTACTTGGACGTCTGTCTGGTGCTGACATTTTATTCAGTTTTCTTTGATTATGGGATATCCGGTTCATTGCTTTACACCATGCTGAGGTAAGCAATATAAAATAATTCGTTGGTCTACCCAAAAGCACTGGTACACAAACCCATACCCAGACCAAATCAACCCACCCATAAAAAAGAAGAGAACAATAAAACAGGATCAAAAATATCACAACTTTTCTTTTTCTAGATGATTAATGATGAACTGGATGGAGCTTTTGTCAAAATGTACGTGTTGTGGCGTTGGCGGTCAGTGGGATGTAACTTTTGTCTGGAACATGACCTTAAATTTCATGAAACAAGGACATTCCAACAAAATAAAACCGAAACGATAAAATGAGAACAACATCGAAAGGGATGAAAAATTGTCCTTCGATAAAATATCAACAGTTATTGGACAATCTTAAATGTTGTTGCTGTGTTGGTATTTTAACTGGTTTGGTTAAATTTTTTTATGGGATAACAATGATTTATTTTCTTTAAATTGTTGCCTTTGTAATTGTGCTTATCATTTTTTTAGGGGATAGAAAAAAGGAATGTGGACTCATTCAAAAGTAAAGTTTCAACAATAAAAGGGAAAGTGCAAAAGGTCACCAGGGACACAATAAATTAAACTTCTAAAAGTTATATCGTTAGTAAAGTTTGAAATAACATATACAAGTACATAGATTTTCCAGGGATAAAAATCAATATTCAATACGAAGGGGTTTCATTCAATGAAACCTGAATATTTGTGGTTTTGACACTTTAATAAAGGACCTTTTTTCCATAGAAGGTCTTCAGTCTTTAAAACATCGACACGGTCTTAAGTTTCGGATTACCATTTTTATGTATTTTGCAATGTTATTGAAATTAAGGGAATATGAAAATATGAAAACTTTCTGATAAATTTATCTGTTCAGTAGAACTTCAGTTTTTATACCATTCACCATTAGGACGAAGTATATTTTAATGTTGTTTTTTATTTGCAACAAGTGGAAACGTGGTTAAGATCGAACTTTTTATATCCTCCACATTAACAATACCTATGAGATGGCTGAATCTTTATGTGGGGGCTATACCCAAAGATCGGCCGATATTTATTATTTTTATATCATGTTAAATTTGTCATTGCATTTGACTCCGTCAAAATAAAATTCTATGTCGATTTAGTAATGTCTGTCTGTGAGCCTGTCTTTTGAAAGTATATATTTGAGCTATATTAAAACCTTCGCGGCTGTGAACTTGTAGTAACTTCAATAGGCTGTACAAAATTTTGTCTCAATCGGGCAGTATTGTGCTCCATTTTCATATAGTTTTACTTTCTGACGGAAAAAATAAAAATCCCAAAAAGATTTTTATTTTTGACGGAAAAAATAAAAATCCCCAAAAGACTTTTATTTTTGACGAAAAAAATAAAATTCCCTAAAAGAGTTTTATTTTTAACGGAAGAAATAACAATCATTTTTAACAGTTAAAAATCAACGTTTATTTCTTCCGTTAAAAAATAAATAATTAAAGTGGATTGTTTTTATTTAGGCCACAAAATAACAATTATTTTTTACCTGATTTGATGTAACTAATAACCAGTGTTGCCAAAACTTTGTTGATAAAAAATGGTAGATTTTGTTTAAAAAAGTGCCAGAAAATGCTAAAATATTTAAAAAAGTGCCAAATAAAAGTGCTAAAAATTGTATAAGGGAAATTAGTAGAATTTGGTGAAATTTGATATTTTGAATCCTCATTAAGTACAAATTTCCCCACCAAAAATATCAATGTATGTTTGTGTTTCGGGGTAGGGCCTAGAGAACGAGATTTTTTGGGCGTCTGGCACGTTTTCCCATCGAATGGAATATAATTTGAAATTTTTATTTTAATGGTGTGTCAAATTTCCCCACCAGTGTTTTTGGGGTTTTGGAGAATGACATATATGCAGAAAACTGTCAAGGTGAAAGTTAGCACATAGTCCACATATAAAGTACTGCTCTATTTTCTTTACTTTGGAAATTTTAGACGTAGGGGAGAGGGGGCATCTTTGAACGTGGGGCACCTTTGAACAGCGCTCATAAAATCTTGGTTTAATATTTTTCCGACCCGCAACCACATTTTTGTATATGGCAATCTTGTTCTCTATATGCGTAAACCACTTTGGCTTGCTTTTTCAGTTGTCGAAAAATTCATTTATTCATTTGGTTGTAAGGGCGCAAAAGGAGTTTTTAACTTTTGGCTTCGATTTCTCAAAATTTCAAATAGACTAATAAGATTACGAAATTAACTGTATTTTTCACAATATTAATTTTTGTTTTAAGTCATTTTATGTTTTAATAACTTTTGATCTAAATTTTTTAAATTTTGAAAACTTCAGTAGTGTTTGGCGGGTTATTTGGGATACCATTTGTATTTTGTTTTTGCAAAATAGTCAGGCTTAATCCCAGTTTGTTGTTTTTATAAAAAACAACTATTTATTGAAAATTTTTTATATATATTTTAATGAATTAATGCATTTCTGACATGTATGAATAAAATACATACATATTTGAACATAAACACTGTAAAAAACCATGTCGTTCAAAAACATCAAAGCTGCCCCCCTGTGGGGCACTTTGAGTTCGTCCATTAAAACAGTAATAAAATATATTTATCAAGCTTATAGTATGTCATATGTATATTCATTTTAAAGGTTACATATGTACCTATTAGTTAAAATTTATAAAAAACAAAAATTGTAAAATAAAAAATTTTATAAGGCTTGAAAGCAAAAAGTGTTCAAAGGTGCCCCCCTCTCCCCTACGCTATGCCAAATTTAGAGCAAATCGAAGCATATATAGGGACTTTGGTGCACCATTTACCTAAAATCGAACGAAAATATATATGGGAGCTATATCTAAATCTTAACCGATTTTCAGGAAACTTAACATACATCAATCTAGACCTAATTCATTACGCTGTGCCAAATTTCGTGAAAATCGAAAGATATATATGGACTTTGATGCACCATTTACATTAAGGGAACCCCACCCATTCTCGAATTTAATTTTTAAATATTTTCAATGGACTGGTTTGTAACTTTGTTAAGGTTTGTAACTTTGCACATATATATTTTAAGATTTAAAAGAGAAGAAAAATAATTTACAAAAAATGTTTGTTATTGTTTTGTTGTTCTTTTTTGTAATTAAAGAAAAGTACTTACTTATTGATGGCGGGCATGATAACTCCTCACTCGAACATCGAAATCCGAAAATTCCAACGGTGTTAGAAAGAGTACATGACTGGCTCTCGTGTGAACTAGGATTATTGACTTCGCTCTAAAATTAAAAAAATTACGGATTTTTGAAAAAAATATTTTTGGAAAATTGCCGATTTTTGACCAAAAACCGAGTTAGAAAATAAGGAAGATCTTCACCGATTGGCTTTATCCTAGTTCATACGATAGCTATACACTCGCAGAGAAACGTGTAAAAATCTGGAATCGATTGGGTTATTCGTTTTTGAGTTATCGTGCCCGCCATTCCCAAAAGAGAAAAACGCGTTTAAAGTTTGAGAAGCCCTTTAGCCGTCGCTTGATGATGACACAATAAATCGGCTATATTTTCAAGAGTTCTTGAGATTTTCACTTGAAATTTTGTATGGACATTCTTGAATTAGTGTAGATTCGAATTAAATCAAAAAAATTTGACCCCGAGAATGGGGGGTCCCCTTAAATCGGACGAAAATAGTTATGGGAGCTATATCTAAATCTGAACCTATTTTTCCCAATTTCAATAGGGTTCGTTCTTGGGCCAAATAAATGAACTGTGCCAAATTCCATCCAATTCGAATCAAAAATGCGACCTGTACTTTGTTTACAATTTAACATGGACAGACAGAGTGACGGACATGCATAAATCGACTTAAAAAGTGATTCTATGCATGTTCTCAAAAGGAAACATGTGTCTATCTCGTTTCCTTTTGTCTGTTACAAACATATGCACAAAGACATAATACTCTGTACCACAGTGTGGTGAAGGGTATAAATATGTTTGCCAAACTTTTTTTACCCTCCACCATAATATGGAGGGTATATTAGATTTGTTTTTCCGTTTGTAACGCATCGAAAAAATCATTTCCGACCCTATAAAGTTTATATATTCTTGACCTGCGTAAAATTCTATGACGATCTAAGCATGTCCGCCATTCCATCTGTCTGTTGTAATCACTCTAGCGTCTAAAGTATTGAGATAGAACGCCAACATTTTGCATAGAGTCGACTTTTGTCTGCAGGCAGGTCAAGTTCGATGATGGGCTATATCGGTCCACGTTTAAGCATAGCTCCCATATAAGGGTACCCCCAAATTTTCAGTATTTTGGGGTTCTTGAGCGCGTTTTTTAACCGAATTCGCAGAAATTTGGTAAAATGAGTTCTTTTTGTATACCAAATTTTACCACTAAAAATTATTAATATAGGTCCACTTTTTCTGGTGGCCCCACATAACGGTACCTCCCAATTTTCAGTTTTTGGGGGGTTTTAACCGTATTTTTTCACCGAATTGGCTGTAATTTAGTACTTTTGGTTCTTATTCGATATCAAATCTCTGCACAAAAAATTATAAATATAGGTCCATTTTTTCGGGTAGCCCTCATATAAGGGTACCCCAAATTTTCGGTATCTTGGGGTTCTTGAGCCCGTTTTCAACCGAATTCGCTGAAATTTGGTACTTTGAATTCTTATTGCGTATCAAGTCTCTCCACAAAAAATTATAAATATAGGTCCATTTTTTCGGGTAGCCCTCATATAAGGGTACCCCCTATTTTCGGTATTTTGAGGTTCTTGAGCACATGTTTCAACCGAATTCGCTGTTATTTGGTATTTTGTAGTCGTATATGGTAACAAATCTCCCTACCAAAAATTATTAGTATTCACCCCCTATTAGGGGTAGTCCCCTTATATAAACATTTTAGGGTTATAAGATTTTAGGAAAACCCCCATTGAAATTGCTGAATTTTCTATTTGGTTTACAACAATCGATTGGAAGAATTGTCGTTATATCTATGTTGCCTATGTTTTCATTTCACAAATTTGTCAGTATTTCTATGGTGGAGGGTATCCAAAGTTTGGCCCGGCCGAACTTAACGCTTTTTTACTTGTTCGATTTAAGTCCATCTCTTGACATAACCCCATTATAAAGTGTAACGCGACCGATTATCGATACTCTGAAGTGACCATAATTTGGCATTCAGGATTCATGGTGAATAAAAAAATCCTTTCCAGAAAGTTTCCGATTTAGATTCACGATTTCCACATCACTCTCATACAAAGGCCCACTTAATCTGGTTTTTACACCCTTCGCCACACTCTTGTACAGGGTCTTTGTGCATATGTTTGTAACAGGCAAAAGGAAACGAGACACATGGTTCCTTTTGAGAATATGCATAGAATAACTTTTTAAGTCAATTTATGAATGTCCGTCCGTCTGTCTGTCCATGTTAAATTGTAAACAAAGTACAGGTCGCATTTATGAATCAAATTGGATGAAATTTGGCATAGGTCACTTATTTGGCCCAAGGACGAACCCTATTGAAATTGGGAAAAATAGATACAGATTTAGATATAGCTACAATATATAGTTTCGTCCGATTTTCAGCTAATGGTCCACCACAGGTCCAAAATATGGCCGACAAATTTTGCACAACCTACTGAAAAATTTTGCACAACCTACTGAAGTTAGTATAACCTAACGTGTGGATCGGTTCTGATTTTCATATATATGGCCTGTTGGCATAAAAGTTTGAGCAACGTCCTGTACGATATGGCCGATAGGCTCAAAACGTACTGAAGTTACAAAAATGAGCAGCACTGCATTTTGTAGAAATGCAGACATATTTTCGACCGACTTCATATTAATTGAGCACGAAATAATCAAGAGATATCCGTTTGAAATTTGCTTTAAATTGATTTATATAATTTGACTCATTGTAAACAAACGACTCAATAATGATGATCTAAATCGTCTCAATATTTAGTTCATCCAATTTCCTGTTGAATACACCCAAAGTGGTGAACGGTATCATAAAGTCGACCCCGTCCGACTTTACTACTTTCCTTACTGGTTCATTTTACAAAATAAACAACCTGCTAGCAGGCGATGCTGTAGCAACCATATGAAGTACCAGACAATTTTTTGGGAAAATATTAACACACTTCACTTGGTGAAGGTTCTAAAACGTTCTGACCAGCCGAACTTGAAGATTTTTTAATTGTTTATAGATGAACTGACAGTTTTTTATCATTGGAAAATCAAATTCATAGCGTGAAACATAGGGACAATTTAATGAGTCAATTTGAAATCAAAATAATACCCAAAGTTTTAACTAATTTCAGAAAAAAATAAAAGTGCTAGAAAAGGTGCTAGATAACTTTGTTTTGGTGCTAAACATGTTTGAAAAGTGCTAAATCTAGCACTAAAAGTGCTAAATTGGCAACACTGCTTATGACCGTTACGGTCCCTGCATAAAACCGGCCGAAACTATATATGGGTGCTATATATAAATCTAAACCAATTCCAACAAAACTTCGCATACATCTATCAGTACCTAATTCAGTACCCTGTGCAAAATTTTGTCTTAAACGTACCAATTTACATAAAATTAGACGAAATTATATATGAGAGTTATATCTAAATCTGAACCGATTTTCTCCACTTTCAACGGCGTTCGTTTTTGAGAATTTTGAATGGAATGGAACCACGTGGTAGAGGGTATAAAAGGTTTGGCCTTGTTTTCATTCATTTTGAACATACTCGTAGGATAGTCAATTTCCATATGTTTTTTTTCCATCTGAAAACCTTTTATTTTTATGGTATTGGTATACTAAAATGATAAAACATCTATGCCATCAAATGAGTCGTTTATTTTGAAAGAGGTTCAAGTCATTTTTTCATACATAGAGATATATGTATAAAGGTTTTGGTTTTATTTGTTTCAAAAAAAGAAAAAATAATAATCTATATACATATGTATGTATATAAAAATGAATTGCTGTTCGTTAGTCTCGCTAAAACTCGAGAACGGCTGAACGGATTTTTCTTATCTTAGTCTTAAAATATTCGTAGAGATTCAGGGAAGGTTTAAAAGGTGAGAAAAATTTAAAAATCGTGAAAAATTTGCAAAAAAGAAAAAATATTATGAAAAAAAATATTATGAAAAACAATGTTATGAAAAAATAAATATTCATTTGTCAAATATTGAAAATTTTCAAAATATTTTATTTTATTCAATTGGCATTGTAACGAAACTTTTTTTCTGAGAATGCAAAACAATAATTGAGATGAATTCGCGATCATTGTATGTACACGTTTTCCATAAAATTCACGTACATTTTGGAACAAATGCAAGGATGAAAATCTGAAGATTCAGAAAGAGTTCTGATTCTAAGACACGTGCCCTAGATTATTCTTCTTGAAAATAATAATAATAGGAACACAGTATCGAAAAAGGTGGATTACTATTACATGGGGGATATTTGAAACCTTGGGCGAACATAACATGGCAGCCAAATACCGAATATTAAGGGATGCCGTTAGATGGGGATATCCGAATACTTGAGTCAATATGGAAAATTCTAATTAGGGAGAATTTCTGTCCAATAAGTATCCCTAATATTATGTTTGCGAAAAAGAAATCCATTAGACCGGTGGAACGATCGAATTTTACAGGCATGTCGTAACATCGTCCAGGAGCTAAAAATTAAACCATTCACACAAAGCTGGATTCAAAAATAAGCTCAATGGTTGGGTGCCTCACCAATACCAATACCGCAATTTCAGAGCACTATCTTAAAGATTATTTAATATTGGGCTATCGTTATGTGAATTATACATCAACAATATTGCTATGCAAGACAACGTTTGCCGGGCCGGCAATGTTGAATGTTGAAGTGTTCGTGGATGTTCAGGGAAGGTTTAAAAGGTGAGAAAAATTTGAAAATCGCGAAAAATTTGCAAAAAATATTTTGAAGCATATTTGCATTTCCGCGAATTTAGTATTGAGCTATATGGAAAGCACCACGTCGTAGTTCTTATTTTGAGGTATTTTGAGCGAAAATTGGTAGCGTATCATTCCTTTAAGCATACATTTGTCATTTATTAAAATTTTTCAAAATATTTAATTTTTTTTTAAATTGGATTGACATTGTATTGAAACATTTTTTTGGGAGAATACAAAAAATAATTGAGAAGTATATTATTGAATGCACACGCGATCATTGTATTTACACGTTTTCCATAGAATACAGGTACATATTGGGACCAATGCAAGGATGGAAAATCAGAAGACATTCTGAATCGAGTTCGTGGCCATTCAGGATATTCGGATTCTAAGATCCATGCCCTAGATTAATATGTTTGAAAATAATAATATGAACATGTTGTTCCTTAAAGTAAATGAAATGTTGATATGCAACGGGAAATATGAAATCAGGTGGTTAAATGCCTAATCGTTTTTCAATATCTTTGAACTTATAAACAGACCACGTCGCATGTATCCCATACCAAAAATGTGTATCACAGAGAAAACTAATATACCAGATATTTTCTTTGCAAAAATCTATCATTAAGTTCAGCTGTAAAGAGAACAACCGACAAAAAACCAGCAAAATTAGAAAAATAGCATAATATCTAATTTGATGGTTGTACCAAAACCTCCATCCGATGTTACCTATTCGTATTGAACATGCCAACTATCGAATACACTCAGATTGGAAAACGGGAGTAAGAACCTTTAGATATAGTGCATAACTTCTGGGATGATGTTATGCCAAATTATAGCCAACTCTATGAGAAGATTAGGCCAATGTATTGAAAATGGGGCGAGACCTGTATGTATTGCTATATCAAAACTTGGACCTAAATAGGTAATTTTTCGCAGAAATGTGTCTCACCTCCAATATCCCGGAATGATATATTTTAGCTACTACAATGGGAATGGAGATATATACATTTTTGGTAGGAATATTTGACAGCATATGAGAAATTATTGGGTGCTCCCCGGAAACTTGGATCAATATTGATAATTCTTTGTAAGGAGATTTTGTACTCACTGATCATTTAAAATATAAAATTACAGCTAATTTGGTTGAAACACGTGTCCAAACAAAATACAGAGGAGTGGACCAATATTGACAATTTTAAGTAGGGTTCATGCTACCAAATAAAACAACCAATTACAGCTGATTAGGTTGAAAAACGTGCCCAAAACTCCAAAAATGTGGAGTGCCATTATATGGAGGCTTTTCCGAAGCTTGCACAATTTTTTAAGGAACATTTTCTACTCAATGATCATCCAATATATAAAATTAAATGAAGGGATTACCTGGATACTTGCCAATATTGATAATTTTAAGTACAGATATTCTGTTGTAAACCGTGCCCAAGATCTTCAAAATATGGAATGTTTATTGCTACCGTTATATGGGCAGTACTCTGAAATATGTGCCAATATTGATAATATTTGGTACGGATATTTTCTGTTCAATTACAACCCATTCTGTTGAAAAATCGTCAAAACTTCTCATATTGCGAGGTACGGTTATATGGCTACCCTAAATAGTGAACCTAGGAGTATTAGCAATGTATGTGCAAATTTCAGAGCACTATCTCAAATCGTGGAGGGTAGAAAAAGCTAACTTATTATTGGCCTATCGTTATGTGAATAATACATCAACAATATTGCTATGCAAGACAACGTTTGCCGGGCCCGCTAGTAATAAATAAATAAAGTATTAATTTTAATTAATTGTGACTGTGTGCTCTTTAATATGATCGAATTTATAACGTAATATGCTTTGTAAATATTTTCTAGAAAACCAAGATTTGTGTCACCGCCTAAAATGGACTTAAACCACTTTCAAAATAAACGACTCAAATGTTTTAAATGAATGAGTAACATGTTTTAATAAAAAACTACACAAATTTTACGAAATAACAAATTATGCCACCCCTCAGGCGTTACTATGGTAAATGTTTAACACCTAATGACCACAATTCGTTTAATTAATTATAATGTCTAATTACTGAACATTTTGTCGGGGTAATAAATCTGTTATGAATTTTAAACTTAATTGTTGTTGCTTTTTTTGCGTCCTTAGCTCTAATGCTTCGATTCGGAAAATATATCCCAAAAACATTTTTTTCTGGGAAATAAAAAGTAAATTGGCCATACAAAGTTCATGCCAAAATCATTAATATTAATGTTAAACAGCAAAGCAGCCAGAAAAATGGGTGAGATTAATTTCCTGAAGAAAATGTTTGTAAATCTGAGTATTATAACCAGTGTTGCCAATTTATGGATATTTAAACAAAATGTTAATAATATTTACGTCAGTTTGCATTGTTTTTATACCCTCCACCATAGTATGGAGGGTATATTAATTTTGTCATTCCGTTTGTAACTCATCGAAATATTCATTTCCGACCCTATAAAGTATATATATTTTTGATCAGGGTAAAATTCTAAGACGACCTAGCCATGTCCGTCCGTCTGTTGTAATCACGCTATCTTCTGAAGGAATTGAGATAGGGTGCTGAAATTTTGCATAGGTTTGTCTTTTGTATGCTGGCAGGTCAAGTTCGAAGATGGGGTATATCGGTCCACGTTTAAGCATAGCTCCCATATAAGTGTACCCCCCAATTTTCGGTATTTTGGAGTTCTTGAGCGCGTTTTTCAACCGAATTCACTGAAATTTGGTACATTGGGTTTTTATTGGGTACTAAATATCTACACCAAAAATTATAAATATGGGTCCACTTTTTCTGGGAGCCCCCATATAACGGTACCTCCTAATTTTCAGTATTTTGGGGGGTTTTTGTCGTATTTTTCCACCGATTTGTCTGAAATTTATAATATATAAATAATAGTCCATTTTTTCTGGTAGTTCCCATGTAAGGGTACCCCCAAATTTCGGCCTTTTGGGGTTCTTGAGTGCGTTTTTCAACCGAATTCCCTGAAATTTGGTTTTTTGTAGCCGTATATGGTAACAAATCTCCCTACCAAAAATTATTAATAGTCAACTCCTTTTAGGGCTGAGGGTATAATTTTCTATTAAAAATTATTGTTTACATAATCGGATTGTAGAAATGTCGGTATAGGCCCATTTTTTATATTTTCATTTCAAGTACCTGTCAGTATATCTATGGTGGAGGGTATGCAAAGTTCGACCCGGCCGACCTTAACGCTTTTTCACTTGTTTTTTTTTAATCTTATGCAAAATATCTTATTCATTGGACAGACGTAGTGTCCTTTCGGCATCATCTGAATAGAATTGGACAAAATTATTTTCGAATCAACGAAACGTTGACCCTAAACTACCCTTGTTGGTCAGCATCAGTATGAATTTTATTCCTGTATGATACGCTTCTTGATTTAGAAGCTTTCTTTTTATACTGTTGGAATCCTAACTCGATTATGTATATCCTTTCTATAATTCTGGGTGTGGGAGATCTAAAACAGTAATTTTAAGTAAAACATTTTGCAATACTGACGTAAAGGGAGGATCTTCGTTTCCTAATAAATAGTTGTAATGCTGAAGTAAAGGATAGATCTTCGTATACTCATGCCAATATTCCCCGGTGCGGGATGAGGCACCCTTTTGCCATTCTCAGGGCTTTCCATTGCATATAAAGTGCAATCCGGTGTGCTGTGTGAACGACTGAAGCCAATAGCAAATGACATATCATACCAATGTGGCTTCAGACCTGACATATACACCATTGACTAGATTTTCACTTAGCGCCAAATCCTGGGCAAGACCCACGAAAAACACTTCGACACATTCCATCTATTCGTGTTTAAAGTCATGTCTGCATTTGACATATCTGAAAAATTAATTTGGCTATGCAGGATAACTTTTACTGGCTCAAGATCAGCAATTAAAGTCGGAAAGGACCTATCGGAGCCCTTTAATATAGAGCTGGAAAATGTCATACGAGGGGCAAAGATGAACAGAAATTGCACTCTGTACACCAAAAACATATGTTACTCGCCTACTCCAATGCATCGACATAATGGGTCGAACATTGCGAGCAGTTACAGCCACATTTGAATGCATTGAGGAGTGTGCCAAAATGGGACTGGCAGTGAATGACGAGAAGACCAAGCTGATGGTATTAACGCACAAGACGTCCAGTAGACTTGGACAAACTGTGGAACTTAAGAACTACAGCTTCAATGTAGTCAACGATTTTATATACCTTGATACCGCCGTAAATGAAACAAATGACGTCAGTTTTGAAATTCGGAGAAGAATAGTGTTGGCCAACAGATGCTACTATGGTTTGACACTACCCGTGATGTTATATGGATCTGAAACATGGGTACTTGTAGTGTGTGAGAGAAAAATTCTCCGAAAGATCTATGCGTTGGCGGTGAATATCGGCATCGAATGAACCATGTTGTACAATTGCAGGACATCGGCATTGTCAGACGTGTCGAGCTGCAGCGACTACTTTGGCTAGGTCATGTTGTCAAAATGAATGAGGATTTCCATTTATTCCGCCTATTCTTCGCAACTAATCTGCTGGAATTTTCTTTCTGCAACTTGTAAATCAGAAGGAAATGGTTGTTCTCTTAGCTGTTTGGCTTTCTTATGGTAAAAGAAACTGCGGTGTTCGGTAGTGAAATCAGCCCGTCTGTTGATGAAGACAATTATACTTGGTTTAATAGCGGGATCACCCAGCCCAACTGCTGACTCAGCAGCTTCAGCATCTTCTTCATCACTTCTTTAGCTCCAATGTGGACTCCTAGGATCTGCGGGCTTATTTTGGGCTGCAACTGCAATTGTGTCCCATAATTCCGTTTCTACTACTCGTACATCAGAAGGAATTGGAAGTGATCTATAGCGATGGTTAGTGTACCCCCAAGAAAAGTGACAGTCAGTTTTTGTATGGTTAAGGATAGAGCGACATTCATACATGATGATATCATGTGGTCTGCTGATGAAGACAATTATGGGGAGGTGGTCTGAAAGAGAAATTATGTATTGTTAGTTAACATAATTTAAATATTTATTAACTGTGACATTCGCCCCTTCTTCTTCTGAGACCATCCTCATTCACCGTGCAAAACAATTTGCTGTTTACCTTTGTTCAAAACTTCTCAAAACACCGCAAGTTGGGTGTACAATTATATAGGGTCTATTAGTTGTGTCACTTACAGTTCATTGAAATGAATTATCATGCCCAGGAAATATGGCAAATATATTGACCACACTGTCTATGTCTGCTGCTGTGGTAATGATAAGACAGATATTCATAGAGCCATTCAACATATTGTTGGCTTGATGTTTAAGCCAATTCGAAGAATCTCCTTTATGACAGCAGCTATACAGTGCCTAGTCATGCATGTTGACACTAATGTTCCGACCATTAACATTAACTAATTACATGCGTTGTGTTCTTGTTGTAGTTGCCGTAAGTCCGTTATGAAGCTACCATATCCACCTAGGATTGTCACAGATTTCTGCTACTGCACTTAACGAACGAACTACCGACCGCACATTCGATGTTGTTGTATTGTCTTGTTGATAATAGTGGTTGGCTGTCTAAGAGAGTGGTGCAGCAAACTTTTGTGGGCGTTGATGCAGTTCCCGCATGTTACTCGGAAAATCGTTGTCGTTATTAACTTCTTCACAATACAAAATGGTGTATTATTATGTACGCAAAGTGACAATGTCAACACACCAAGAATCTGTCATGTGGAGGCGTTGTCTGCGAACAAGGCAAGGTAACTGTGGTCTTTTCACATGTTTCACATCTTAAACACATCATTAGCACACATAGCTATTTACGTGAAAGTGATGTCTGAGAAAGTGAAATATTAAACTAAAGACATGCAGGTTGGAAAATCGGGACCTATATTGGAAAATATATATTCTAAGAACTGTTTTCATTCTGATTGCTGTCGTGAAAGCTTCGACGAATATTTCGTATTGTTTTAAAAAACATGACAAATGTATGGTGGGGGCTATAATTATAGACCCTCCATACTTCGTGTATGGTATGAAAAGGGGTACGGTTATATGGCCAAAGGAGGACCGATATAACCCATTTCGAACTTGATGCAATAACTGGACTGCAGTCAACAACACACCTTATACAAAATTTCTTCACCCTATCCTAATACGAACGTTCATTGCCAGATCGTGTTAGAATGTTACCCCGATCAAAAATATATATTCTCTATGGGATTAGAAATAATTATTATTTCGATATGACAGAATTAATACACGTTACATACTATGATGGAGGATATAAAATGTTTTTATTCCGATATTTTGTCCCAATAATTATTTAATTTCATAGCAGAATTACACAACTTACCAATAAGCCCCGATTGTATTCTATCACCGATATTTCTATTCAACCCTTGTTCGCATTCCAATGCCTAATGATTCATCATATTTAACATTGTTCAGTGATTGAAAAATAATTAGTTTTAGTTTGAATTTCACACAACAACCTCACCAAATACACATAGAACTGAAAGCGTGTAGCATGTAAGATAAGACAAAGACCTATGTAGATTCCTGTAATTACCCAAATTAAGGTAACACATTTCGAAACATTTGAAATGGCATGTAACATTCGTAAATAACATGATTCTAATGTGATGGCATGTCGAATCAATTTAATGTAAATGTAAAACATATCGAAGGAAGCCAAGGAAACCAATTGTAATGAATAACATTTCGATATTTATAAACAAAATAAAATGGGCTATATTTTGATAACTTAAAGTGCGTTTAGATTTACGAAATCCACTTGATATCAAATTTCACTTCCATAGGTTATACATCAAATATAAACCACGGGATTTGTGACCATGATTAAGTTGGCGTATACGAACTGACATTTGAGATTGAGTGAATTTTGTAAATCTAAACACACTTTATCGGTCGGAACCTTTATGTGTTTTTTGGACCAAATTTGTTTCAGAAAAATATGATTTCGACCAAACTTTGCCCATATTATTATTTCTTCCAAACTTAATTCAAGTTCGATGATGGATAATATCGGTCCACTCCCTCTGGTATCTCTCACCCAGGGGCTAGGCCTAAATGCGGGTTATAGTTCACATATAGTTCATTATCGAACCCTATGTTCTAGTTTTTTATCTCGATATCCTCCGCAGGTGAAATGATTACAACAGAGTCTTAGAACCAAACCCTAAACGCGGAACAAATTAGATAACTATTTTAATATAAACCAGTAATTAAAGTAGTAAAGTTGGACTGGGCCGACTATATGATACCCTTCACCACTCGAGGGAACATACACATGTCTTTCTGCAACCTATGAAAAATTTAATTTCATTCGGGCAGATTTATAGTCGTCTGAGTACCATGGGACAAATTTATGGAAAACTATATATAGCAAAATTTATACACGCTATTCTGTACGCCGCATTGTTAAAAATTTAATTTCAATCAGACAACCGTTCGAAATACATATGGAAGCTATGGCTGCATCTGTCTGCACCAATTTCAATAAAACGCAATAACGTCATTCAAGTCTGATTTTCGTATTAATCTGACAAACATTAGGAGTTTGGTGCACCATATATGTAAAACCGGACGCAAATATATATTAACCCCCGATTAAGGGTTTATCCAGATTAAGCCTTAATCCGGGGTCATTGACCCTAAATCCGGATTAAGTACAATTGACCCCGGATTAAGGCTTAATCCGCGGTTAATGACCCCTAATCCGGATTAAGCCTTAATCCCGACAAACCCTTAATCCGGGGTTAATGACCCCTAATCCGGATTAGGCCTTAATCCGGGGTCAATGACCCCTAATCCAAATTAAGTCTTAATCCGGGGTCAATGACCCTTAATCCGGATTAAGCCATAATCCGGGGTCAATTATACTTAATCCGGATTAAGGGTCAATGACCCCGCATTAAGGCTTAATCTTTATAAACCCTTAATCCGGGGTTAATGATCCTTAATCCAAATTAAGACTTAATCCGGGGTCAATGACCCTTAATCTGGATTAAGTTTTATTCACCCCGGATTACGGATTAATCCGGATTAAGCGTCATTGACCCCGGATGAAGCCTCAATCCGGGGTCAATTACACTATATCCGGATTAAGGGTCTTTGACCCCAGATTAAGCCTTAAAACGGAGTCAATTACACTTAATCCGGTTTAATGGTCATTGACCCCGGATTCGGATTAGGGGTCATTAACCCCGGATTAAGGCTTAATCCGGATTAAGAATTCATCTGGATTAAGCCTTTATCCGGGGTAAATGACTCTTAATCCGGATTAAGCCTTAATCCGGGGTCAATTACACTTAATCTGGATTAAGGAATTCAGTGGTATTTTTAATAAAAACAAGTGAAAAAGCGTTAAGTTCGGCCGGGCCGAACTTTGGATACCCTCCACCATAGATATACGGGCAGGTACTAGAAATGAAAATATAGGGAACATGTCAAAAAGTGGACCTATACCGACATTTCTAAAAACGGATTATGTAAACCATAATGTAAACAACAATACGAATTTCAGAAAATTTTAATGGATAATTATACCTCCAGCCTTACAGCTAATGACGGTGTATACATTTTAACACAATGAAAATGTGCCTCATCGAAATATTGGTTCTAGACCCCATGTTTCTTTGGACCAAATCCGTTTCAGTAAAGTTGGTTTTCATTCAAACCTCGCACATCTTATTATTTCTTCCAAACTTAGTTCAAATTCGAAGATGGGGAATATCGGTCCACTTCTTCTGGTACCTCCACACAGGGGCTAGGTCTAAATGCGGCTATAGTTCATTATCGAACCTTACGTTCTAATTTTTTATCTCGCTATCCTCCGCAGGTGAAATGATTACAACAGAGTCTTAGAACCAAAATTAAAACGCGTAACAAATCAGATAACTATTTTAATATAAAAAAGGGGGTTATACGGGGACTACCCCAAAAAGGGGGCGAATATTAATAATTTTTGGTAGGGAGATTTGTTACCATATACGACTACAAAATACCAAATTGCAGCAAATTCGGTTGATAAACGCGTTCAAGAACCCCAAAATACCGAAAATTGGGAGTATCCTTATATGGGGGCTATCCGTAAAAATGGATCTATATTCATAATTTTTTGTGGGGAGATTTGGTACCTATTAAGAACTCAAAATACTAAATTACAGCTAATTCGGTTTAAAAATACGACCAAAACCCCCAAAATACTGAAAATTAGGAGGTACCGTTATATGGGGACTACCAGAAAAAGTGGACCTATATCCATAATTTTTTGTGGAGAAATTTATTACCCAAAAGGAACCCAATATAGCAAATTTCAGCGAATTCCGTTGAAAAACGCGGTCAAGAACCCCAAAATACCGAAAATTGAGGGGTACCGTTATATGGGGGGTAGCAGAAAAAATTGACCTATATTTATAATTTTTAGTAGGTTTATTTGGTACCCAATAATAACTCAAAGTACCAAATTTCAGCGAATTTTGTTGAAAAACACGCTCAAGAACCTCAAAATACCGAAATTTTGGGGTTACCCTTACATGGGGACTGTCCGAAAAAATGGACCTATATTTACAATTTTTAGTGGGGATATTTGCTACCCAATAAGAACTCAAAGTACCAAATTTCAGCGAATTCGGTTGAAAAACACGCTCAAGAACCCCAAAATACCGAAAATTGGGGGGTATCCTTATATGGGAGCTATGCCTAAACGTGGACCGATATAGCCCATCTTCGAACTTGACCTGCCTGCAGACAAAAGACGACTCTATGCAAAATTTTGGCGCTCTATCTCAATTCGTTTAGGCGCTAGAGTGATTACAACAGACAGACAGACAGACGGACAGACGGACAGACGGACATGCATAAATCGTCTTAGAATTTTACGCTGATCAAGAATATATATACTTTATAGGGTCGGAAATGAGTATTTCGATGCGTTACAAACGGAAAAACAAAACTAATCTACCCTCCATACTATGGTGGAGGGTATAAAAAGTAAAATAATATAAATAACCAGTGAGCGGAGCAGTATAGTCGGACGGGGCCGACCATATGATACCCTACACAACTTCCACGAAAATCTTATTTTCTATGGTTCGATATTCTGAGCTTGGCCATATTTGTACCCCCTAGACGTCTACAAATATTTCTAATATTCAGTTCAGCTCTTCTAAATACTTGTCCAGATTCCCTTTACCGTGGGTTGTGTTGTGATATTCGGCTTTCAATAGTGGCCTATAAATCGACTCATAAAAAACACAAAAAATTGAGTTGTTGGGTCACTTCATCCAAATATTATTATCTGATCATCACCGAAAATTATAGGCTTTGTTCATGACCATACCTGGATCCTCATGGAAAATTTCAAAGCGATCCGCGATACATTTCCGTCCTCTAGTGTGGTAATGCGTTACTAAATAATATATGAATACGTAAGGACCTGTAAATATTTAAGTGTAACTCCCACATCCGAGTACACACGACAAAGCAATAGGTATCGATGTAAAGGTAAACCACTCCTCTTGGATATACAATCAACATTTCGGGTCTTTGTCCTTAGGAGTAAATATATACGCCACAGAATACAAATTTTGTAATTTTCTACACAAAAGTCTGGGTCCATTTGACCCGCTAAATATTGACCAATCCTTATCAAAATAGGCTCGTTTATTCTTCCGCCCGATCCCCTTCTCCATGCAAACATTCGGTGTTTGGGTCATAATTGCGGCGACAAAAATAAAGTTTTTGGTCCATTTCATCCCCTAAATATTTACCGATATTTTCCAAAAACAATAGAGGTCTTCATTAGCCAGATTGTTGTGTTGTGGAAGTTTGATATTTCCATCAACATTCTCCCCCTGAAGAACGAATGTTCTTGAATGTGGGTTGCTGTGCTATGATGGTCTACCGTTGGGCGAGTTTTAGTCGAGGTATTAACCTCCGCTATGCTCCAGCTCACAGCGTAGTTGGCAGTCATCGTAGCAACACCACACCCAAGAGACACTGTATCCATTTAGAGTTCAATGTTGTTTCGGATTGTCCAGTACAGGGTCGGTATGAAGCGAATTGTCTGGCAGAAAGCATATTTTAGAAATAAGTATTTTAACAATTTTATTTTTTATAAGAACTGATACCACCCTTGTAAGCTTTAATCCGGGGTCAATGACCCTTAATCCGAATTAAGGGGTCATTAACCATGGATTAAGGGTTTATAAGGTATAAGGCCGGATTAAGGATGACCCTTAATCCGGGGTCAATGACCCTTACTCCGGATGAAGCCTTAATCTGGATTAAGTCTTAATCCAGGGTTAATGACCCTTAATCTGGATTAAGCCTTAATCCGGGATCAATTACACTTAATCCGGATTAAGTATAATTGACCCAGGATTAAGACTTAATCCGGATTAAGGATGATTTACCCCGGATTAAGGCTTAATCCGGATAAACTCTTAATCCCAGGTTAATGATCCCTAATGCGGATAAGGCCTTAATCCGGGTTCAATGACCCTTAAACCGAATTAAGCCTTAATCCGGTGTTAAGGCTTAATCCCGGATTAAGACTTAAACCACGATTAAGGGTCATTTACCTCGGATTAAGGATCATGTACCCCGGATTAAGGCTTAATCCGGATTAAGCGTCAATGACCCTTAATCAGGGTTCAAGATCTCGGATTAAGGATTAAGGTTTAAACCTGATTAGGGTATATCCGGATTAATACTTAATCCGGATTAACCCTTAATCCATGGTTAATGACCCCTAATCCGGATTAAGCCTTAATCCGGGGTACATGATCCTTAATCCGAGGTAAATGATCCAGATGAAGGCTCCAGATGAAGGCTCCATCCGGATTAAGGGTCATTGACCCCGGATTAAGGGTTGATCCGGATTAAGCCTTAATCCTGGGTCAATTACACTTACTCCGGATTAATGATCATTAACCCCGGATTAAGGCTTAATTCGCTGAATTTTGGTACATTGGGTTTCTATTGGGTCATTTAGTACCCAATAGAAACCCAATGTACCAAAATTCCCCGAATTCGGTTAAAAACGCACTTAAGAACCGCAAAATACCGAAAATTGGGGGGTACCGTTATATGGAAGCTATGCCTAAACGTGGACCGATATATCCCATCTTCGACAAAAGACGAACCTATGCAAAATTTCAGCACCCTATATCAATTCCTTCAGAAGATATCGTGATTACAACAGACGGACGGACGTATATGGCTAGATCGTCTTAGAATTTTACCCTGATCAAGAATATATACTTTATAGGGTCGGAAATGAATATTTCGATGAGTTACAAACGGAAGGACAAAATTAATATAGGGGTAATTAACCCTTAATCCGGATTAAGTGTAATTGACCCCGGATTAAGGCTTAATCCGGATTAGGGGTCATTAACCATGGATTAAGTGTTTATCCGGATTAAGTATTAATCCGGATAAACCCTAATCAGGTTTAAGCCTTAATCCTTAATCCTAGGTCTTGACCCCTGATTAAGGGTCATTGACGCTTAATCCGGATTAAGCCTCAATCAGGGGTACATGATCCTTAATCCGGGGTAAATGACCCTTAATCCGGATTAAGCCTTAATCCGGGTTTAAGCCTTAATCCGGGATTAAGCCTTAATTCGGTTTAAGGGTCATTGTACCCGGATTAAGGCTTAATCCGGATTAGGGGTCATTAACCCGGGATTAAGAGTTTATCCGGATTAAGCCTTAATCCGGGGTTAATAACCCCTAATCCGAATTAAGCCTTAAAATCGGGGTCAATAACCATTAATCCGGATTAAGTGTAATTGACCCCGGATTAAGGCTTAATTCGGATTAAACGTCATTGACCCCGGATTAAGCCTTAATCCGGATTAGGGTCATTAACCCCGGATTAAGGGTTTATCCGGATTAAGCCTTAATCCTTGATCCGGGGTCAATTACCCTTAATCCGGGATCAATGATCCTTGATCCGGATGAAGCCTTATTATGGATTAAGCCTTAATCCGGGGTAAATGACCCTTTATCCGGATTAAGATTTAATCCGGGGTCAATTACACTTAATCCGGATTAAGGGTCATTGACCCCGGATTTTCAAGAAACTTAACACACTTCATTCTAGACCTAATTCATTACGCTGTGCCAAATTTTGTGCAAATCAAAAGATATATAGGGACTTTGGTACACCATTTACATTAAATCGGACCAAACTATATATGGGAGCTATATATAAATCTGAACCGATTTTTCCAAATGTCAATAGGGTTCGTCCTTGGCCCGAATAAGTTCCAAATTTCATCCAATTCGGATCATAAATGCGACCTGTACTGTTTACAATTTAACATCTACAGACGGACGGACATGCATAAATTAACTCAGAAAGTGATTCTATACTCAAAAGACACAATGCCCTGTACCACAGTGTGGTGAAGGGTATAAAAAGGGGGACCCCTTTATGGGGACGACGACGTAAGTGGGCAGATATTAAAAATGTTTGGTAGGGAGATTTGATACCATATTTGATACAAAAACGCACTCAGGAACCCCAAAATAGCGAAAATTGGAGGTACCCTTATATGGGGGCTATCCGAAAAAATTTACAAATATCTGAAATTTTTTGTGGGGACATTTATTACTCAATAAGAACCCAATGTACCAAATTTCAGCGTATTCAGTTGAAAAATGAGCCCAATAATCCCAAAATACCGAAAATTGGGGGTACCGTTATATGGGAACTTTGCACAAACTTGGACCGATATATCCCATCTTCGAACTTGACCTGCCTGCAGACAAAAGACAAACATGTGCAAAATTTCAGCACCCTTTCTCAATTCCTTCAGAAGATAGCGTGATTACAACAGACGGATGGAGATGGCTAGATCGGAAATGAATATTTCGATGAGTTACAAACGGAATGACAAAATTAATATACCCTCCATACTATGGTGGAGGGTATATAAATAAGGAAATTCTTCACCGATTGGATATATCCTCGTTCATACGATAGCTACACACTCCCAGAGAAACGTGTCAAAATTGTGATTCGATTGGATTATTAGTTTTTAAGTTATAGTTATCTTTATTATTGCGATCTCCAAAATATATATAGACTCAATTATACGGAATTTCGTGTAAATCGAACAAACACAGGCTCTGTAGAAATCGGAGAAAAATATATATGGAATTTGTATCTAAAACCCGCTTTCGACAAATATTTGTATATGCTAATTTAGCCTCAATTTAAAATATTTGGACTTTGGGTGCACTATTCCAAAATCGAACGAAACTATGTGAGTGCTATATCTAAAACGGAACCAATTTTTGCGTAGTAAATTAGCTATACCAAATTTGTTTACAATAATACGCCGATAGGCAGACTGTCGAATTTTCCAACTTAAGTGTCTATCATTTGACGTTTCGGGTACGAAATTGATAGAAGGTCCTAACCGAATTTTGTAACTGAAGAGACCAACATTTGAGATTTCGTGTTTCAAAATAGCCTCATACAATATAATCTTCTTGTCGCAACCAACGTCTCCTTGATTTCGCCTATTTGGTTGTCAATTAGTAGAACATTTCATCGTGTCAGTAATGGATAGGTCTATCTTAAATGCTTCGTATGATACCGACTTACAATATCCAATTTCATATGGTGGAGGTATTTCAACTACAATAAGAATTCGAAAAATGTTCGTACCAAAAATTTGCCTATTTTACCTAACCCTTAATGCATTTCAAAATATGTTTTTGGAAGGTATAAAATTACACCGTCTATATCGATCAACTTTCTCGATTTCTTTAGTTAACTATAGATTTAAAACTATATTCGAGCTCTCTTCCATAATGTATCTTCAATAAAAATTTCCTAAAATATTCAAGTTTTTAATGTAAAAGTTCATAATTAACTTTAAATGTATTTTTTTTTAATATTATACACTTTCTCGTTTTAAGTACCCAGTACTCATGCAAAAACCATTAAGTAGAACTAGCGTAATTTTATCCACCTTTAGATGGTGGTTAACCTTTTCTTGTTGCATCTGGGTATTATTACAGCAGCAGTTGCAGCAGTTCTGAGACCGCTACTTGACGTTGATTGTTGTGGAATAATGAAAGTGACTTGTTTACAAAATCTTATCCGGTGCAAATATACTACATACACCATTGCACCGACACACACACACACACATATACATAAATAAACACACGTGTACCGCAAGCACTCATTGTTATGCGTATCCTGTGGCAGCCACTGGATTTTTAATAGACATACTTGAGTTTGTTTACATGCGGTTCCATACACCAACCAAGTTGCCAGTCGCCGGAATATGTGTGAGTGTGTGTGTACGGGTGCAACATACAATTTTGATAAATACTTCACCAAAGTGAACAGAAATGCGGCAGTGTACTGCGAAATTGTATGTTTTTGGTATTCTTGACACTGTTGTGTCAAGTAGTGCTCGGTTCACATCACGTCAATGTAAATGTTTTCAACGGAGTAGTGTAATGAATTTCAAAAATGGAACTGACAGTTTGGGATGCCCAATGTAGGGGGTTTACTATGGCATGGGTTCATGAGCAGATTGATTACTTCGAAATAATTACTATATCGATATTGGATACACGTTTGTATATCCCAAATAATATGCCTGCCCAACATGCCTTCCCAATCATGAAGTCGCCAATGGACCATGTGCAAACGAAATGGGTTAATATTTGGTTTGTGTATAAGATAATTATAATTGTCTCCTTAAAGTATGCTAGAATTTTTGATGTTTAATATAATAATAACAAGTGAAATTGCGTTATGTTTGGCCAGGCTGAATAAATACTTATGCCAGATCATCGGCCCAGGAGTATTATCCTCACATTGCTGACATATAAATATCAATTTGGAGAATTTTGGTAGGAACTTCTACATCCTGAAAAATATGCGTCCTTTATATGGGACATAAAAAATGAACAAAGTAAGTATAATATGAGTACATAAAGGCTTTACTAATCGTAAAAATGTATTAAAACTATATTCGTTAAGGTCAAAACAATATATAACTTCATTAATCTTAATGTATTGCGTATATATTAATTGTTTTGCATATTAAAAAAAAGATAATCTGTATTTCAAATCAAGTCTTCTCTTTTTAGATTTTTATACCCGACATAACTATGTTGTCAGGCTATTATAGCTTTGTGCAGCCCCAAGAGTTTGTAACACCGCGAAATATTGGTCCTAGACCCACCTTTATATATACCGACTAGCTGAGTCGATCTCGACATGTGTGTCCGTCCGTCCGTCCGTCTGTCCATTATAATTTGTAAACACGATACAGGCCATAATTATGGACCAATCTTCATGAAATTTTGCATGTAGGACCCTATTGTTTTTGGTAAAGATCGGTTAATATCTAGGGGATGAAATGGACCAAATACTTAATTTTTATCGGTTTTTCTGGTCGCACCAGAGACCGCAAATATGGCCCAAACATCACGAAATTTTACATGGAGAAGGGGATCCGAGTATGGTCAAGGACAGCGCCTATAATTTTCGATGATGATCAGATAATAATTTTGGGATGAAGTGGACCGAAAACTTTATTTTTTGTGTTTTTTCGAGTCGATCTTTGGGCTACAATTGAAAGCCGATCATCACAACACAACAAACGGTGAAGGGAATCTAGACAAGGGATTAGAAGGGCTGTACTGAATATTAGTAATATTTGTTGACCTCTACTCAGTCAAGAGGTTGCAAATATCGCGAAATATTGCCCAAGCTCAGTACTACACCGCAGAAAGTGAAATTTTCGTGGAAATTGTGTAGGGTATCATATGGTCGGCCCCGTCCAACTATACTGCTCCGCTCACTGGTTTAGTTATGTGATCAGTATTCACTTCAGATTTATACTTTTTTTATTTTTTGGACATAGATTTAGTTTATATTTGGAAATAGATTTTCGTCCCATACTACAATCGCATAAAATTGTATGATTTCCTTAAAATTTTACTTTGAAATTTTATAGTTCTCGATAATGTATTAACTATTTATAACCTTCACCACACTGTGGTACAGGGTATTATGTCTATGTGCATATGTTTGTAACAGGCAAAAGGAAACGAGATAGACAGATGGTTCTTTTGAGACTATGCATAGAATATTTTTACGTCGATTTATGCATTCCCGTCCGTCCCTCTGTCTGTTCATGTAAAATTGTAAACAAAGTACAGGTCGCATTTATAATCCGAATTGGATGAAATTTGCACAGCTCATTTGTTTGGCCCAAGAACGAACACTATTGAAATTCTGAAAAATCAAAGTTTCATGAAAATCGGTTCAGATTTATATATAGCTCCTACATATATCTCCGTCCGACTTAAGGTAAATGGTGTACCAAAGTCCCTATATATCTTTCGATTTGCACGAAATTTGGCATTGCGTACTGAATTGCGTATATAATAATGTGTGCTAAGTTTCGTGAAAATCGGTTCAGATTTAGATATAGCTAAGTTTCGTGAAAATCGGTTCAGATTTAGATATAGCTCCCATATATTGTTTCGTCCGATTTTAGGTAAAAAGTCCACTAAAGACCAGGGAAATCTTTTGATTTGCACGAATTTTGGCATAGCGTACTGAACTAAGTCTAGAATAATGTGTGCAAAGTTTCGTAAAAATCGGTTCAGATTTAGATATAGCTCCCACATATATTTGCATCCGATTTAATGTAATTAGTACACCAAAGACTCTATATATTTCTCGATTTGCACGAAATTTGGCATAGCGTACTGAATTGTGTCTATAATAATGTGTGCTAAGTTTCATGGAAATCAGTACAGATTTAGATATAGCACCCATATATAGTTACGTCCGATTTTAGGTAAATAGTCCACTAAAGTCCCTGGAAATCTTTTCATTTGCACGATTTTTGGCATAGCGTCTAGAATGATATGTGCAAAGTTTCGTGAAAATCGGTTCAGATATAGCTCCCATATATATTTGCATTCGATTTATGGTAATTAGTGCAGCAAAGACCGTATATGGGCAATATTGCCAATTTTTTAACATAGCTGAAGCGGAGGATCACTCCTTTATAACTCGGGAACTACTTAAGTATATGAAAAAAAGTGAATAGTTTTGGGTTAATTGATCTGTCGTTGCAAACTGTTCATGATATTGACCTCCAAAATTTATTTTGGTGGAAGCTGTGTCTACTTTAATGTAAAAAAATGTGTAAAAACAGGTTGAGGCGAACCAGTTTTTTTATGTTCTCTATCGATTTGTGACTAAGCAACTCATTTCACGGTCTTAGTGTCAAAGTAAAACTAGAAGTCAATAAAATGGGGACTACGCCACTTATGTATCATTTTTCAAAATTTTAACTGTATCTACCTTTAAATGATGCTGACATTTTGAAGCTCGATTTTGAGTGTTTTTTTAATTTTACTTCTAGCTTTAATACACAAACAGGAATTTCTAAAAATCGATTATAAGATTATTGTAGTCGCGAATCTGCGTAATTTGATATGTATTTTGTATATGTAGTATGCACAGCTTCAGAGTAATACTCATCCGATGGTGAAAATTTTGTGCGATCAAATTTCTAAAAAACCTATTTTTCGGGCCAAATTTTTAGACCTGTCAACTGAATGATATGGGTACCCGCGATCAATAAGGTTTTTTACGTTTCGGATGATATAAAATCTTCTTCGTGAAAATTCATCTACTAGAACGGCGGGAACTGGCCTTCCAAAAACACGAAATTTGGCAAAAAATGTTTTTGAAAATATCGCGGATTTATTTGTGTTTTCTGTGGATCATTTCCGCTTCAATTAATGACTTATACGGATTTTTATCTTTTTCGAAAAGAGAACTTTAAAAACGTCAGCCGAAAGGGAGATGTACCCAATTTATCTCAAAAATAATGTGAGGTGGCACATCCATGGTTCTTAATGGACCACATTCAAATCGGTATAGATCGATGTATTTTTTTAGGGTGCACACCGAAATCGGATGCGCATTAATGGCATATGGAGTTTTCGGAAATTATTCGCGTTTTACGATTTTTTGGGTACTTCAATGTAACGTGCGGCACATCTTAGCCGTCAAATGAAATTTCGCAAAATATATATGGATTGGAAGATAAACTTCAATACTTCCTGGAAACCGCATGCGCATCAAATGATTTTGAGAATTACGCGATTTAGACGCAATTTATCTCAAAAATAGTGTGAGATGGCACATCCATGGTTCTTAATGGACCACATTGAAATCGGTATAGATCGATCTATTTTTTATGTCAATTTTTCGGCGAAATTCGGGTAAAATAGCAGAATAATTCCAATATTTTTTCTGAAATTTCTTATATAAAATTAAAAAAAAATAAATATGATGACATTATTTTTTCGAACCAAAAACAAATATTTTTCCTCAATATCTTGTTTTGTTGTCGCTGTGATTTACAAACCGCTACACGGACTTGTGTGATTTTGATATCATTTGATTCGTCATGGTGTTTAGATTATGTAGATATTTTTCAATTAATTTTTAGGTGTGTGTATGTCATTAATATAATGAAAATATTGACGTAATCTCCTATATTTTTATTATTTTTCTCATATTTCGCGAAGATGTGCAACTTTTTCGCGATTATTATAATATATTCATATTCTAATTTTACGAAGGAAGATATATATCAAAGTTTTTGGTCAATATAATAAACGGCGTAATTTTAAGATTTTTTTCTTATGCCCAAAATTAGAACATCGATAACTTTTGCGCGCATCAGCCAAAAATTTGATCGTGAACGGTTTTGGAGTCAGAACATTTTTCTCTATATGTGTACCAAAAATCATTGATGTGCCACAAAAACAAAAAAGCTGATTTTTTGAAAATGGAATATTAAAAAATTGGCAATATTGCCCATATATATATCGATTTGCATGAAATTCTGCATAGCGTACTGAATTGTGTTTATAATAAAGTGTGCTAAGTTTCATGAACCAAAGTCTTTGAAAATCATTTGATTTTTGTAATTGGTGCACCAAAGTCCCTTTATATCTTTCGATTTGCACATATTTTGGAATAGGGTACTTAATTAAGTCTAGAATGATGTTGCTAAGCTTCGTGAAAAGATCCATAGCTAGGTCGATTGACACAACGTACTGAATTGATATAAATTAGTCTCTGGCAAGTTTCCCTGAAATCGGTTCAAATGTAGATATTTAACAAAAATGCGACGTCTGTTAGGATATATATATATATAGAATATACCAAAAGTGGTGAAGGGTATCATATAGTCGGCCCAGCCCGACTTTACTACTTTCCTTATAATTCTCAATAATGTTTTAACTATTTTTAACTCATTTTTCATAAACATGCTTATCATATTTACAATTACCTCGTCCAAACATGGGTTAAATAATGTAGTTCTATAAAAATGCTCATTACATTTCACCTCTACTTTGCGTACCAACCCTTCTTGGCACTGAAAATTCTACTTCTTAGAAATAAATATAAATTAAAGCTTACCATTTTCCCTATTTCTTCCAACAATTGTACTATCTCTTCTATAGATCCGTTTAATATTTGTACGCAATCATGCCGCTTAACCCATCCTGTTCCATAATTTCAATGTATTCGCTTGAAAGATTTATTTGCTACTCGTTCGGCAATTGTAATGGAGTGCAGACTATTATTAAATCAAAATTTAATTTCTGCGATCAGAGGAAACATTCTTGATGTTTTTAGATAGTTTGCCAAAAATCTTATACATACAAAGTTTCATTCACTAAAACCGAAAACAATACAGCATTTTTCAATTCTTCAAAAACAGACTTCTGGATGTATTCACCAATTAGATCTATTAACTTGTTATGTATTCTGGGACTCAGGAAAGTTGCATTTTTGGGTGTAATCTCCAAACATTTTCTAAGTTTTGCGTCTAACGACAGTATTCAGCTGGCTTTTCTCCCCTCAAGGCGATGTCCTCCATTTCGCACAATAAAATTGTCTCATTTACCACTTTAACTGTATACTTTTATTCTTTCAATATATCTGAAGCTTGTTTGACCGTAGCATACGTTGTATACATTTAGAAACATTATTTATTCCCGATCTAAAGTCCAGATTTCTCATCATCACTTCTTTGTGGTATTACATTTTTCGTGGGCGGTGAATCATTCAATAGCATATTTCTAATTTGTAAGAGGGTGTGACAGAAGTAATTTTGGGACTTTTGATTGCCTACTTTACAATATATAATTATAATAAAACGAGTTAAAAAGCGTTATGTTCGGCCGGGCCGAAATTTGAATACCCTCCACTACAGATATTCTGACTTGAAATGAAAATATAGGGAACATACCAAAAAGTGGACCTATACCGGCATTTCTACAAACCGATTATGTAAACCATAATGAAAATCATAATACAAATTTCAAAATTTTTAATGGATAATTATCTCTCAGCTTTATGGGTAATGAGGGTGTATACACGGTGAAAATGTGCCTCATCGAAATATTAGTTCTGTTTCTTTGGACCAAATCCGATTCAGAAATTTTGGATTTCATCCTAACTTTGCCCATCTTATTATTTCTTCCAAACATAGTTTAAGTTTGAAGATGGGGAATATCGGTCCACTCCTTCTGATACCTCCCACCCACGGCCTAGTGCTAGGCCTAACTGCGGGCTAAAGTTCATATATAGTTCATTATCGAACCTTATGTTATAGTTTTTTATCTCGATATCATCCGCAGGTGAAATAATTACAACAGAGTCTAAGAATCAAACCCAAAACCAAACCGTTATATGGCTGCAAGCAAAAAAAGTGGTCCTATATTTATAATTTGTGTAGAAATGTAGTACCCAATGAGAACCAAATGTACCAAATTTCAGGGAATTCGGTTGAAAAACATGCTCAAGAACCCCAAAATACCGAAAATTTGGGGATAACCTTATATAGGAGCTGTGCGTAAACGTGGATCGATATATCCCATCTTCGAACTTGACCTGCCTGCAGACAAAAGACAAACCTATGCAGTCTATCTTAATTCCCTCAGAAGACAGCGTGATTACAACAGACGAATGGACAGACAGACGGACGGACATTGCTAGATCGTCTTAGAATTTTACCCTGATCAAGAATGTATATATATATATATATAAGTACTATATAAGGTCGGAAAGGAATATTTCGATGAGTTACAAACGAAGGGTGTAAACTCAAATTCTTTAGCACGTAAAAACAAATATTTAGTTATTTTTAATTTAACATTTTATCCACATATATTGGGCTTCTTTTAATGTAGTTTGGCATATTCTCAACCAATTTGCTTTTAAGATTTCATCTGGGATATTTTTATTTTCATCCTGTTTATGAAGAAATTTGGAGAACTCTAGTGACATTAAAAAGTTTCTGTTGCAGAACTAAATTTATTTAAAGAAAAAAAAAAATAGTTCAAATATCTATGTACTTCACACATTTAATTTCGTCCGATTCCATGTTAATCGCCTATGTACAGGATATTGTACATAAGAGCATCTCTTGTATGTACCCAAAGTGGTGAAGGACATTATTCCGACTTTTGAACTTTCCTTACTGATTTTTGTTTCCGTCAGACATTTTTTAAAACGAATTCTCAGTTACTCTCTCACACACTTTCTCTCAATTGTTCATAAAACGCCCGTAAAATGGGGCCTACCCAAAAAAGAGGTCAAAATGTAACCTTAACATCCGAACCCAAAACACCAATTCAACCCAATTGGGTTGTAGGGGAGGCTAATATCGTTCAATTATTTCATCAGCATGGAATGTTTGTAAAATTCAAATTTAATTTTTAAACCCAATATTATGGGTATTATACCTTTGTATGGCCCAAGGGTTTGTAGTATACCAATCGTTCTAGTTTATATCTAAAATCTTGAATTTTATATGGAAGACAGGTTGGGAAGTGGTGTTGATGTATGGAAATGGTTTAATAAATTCGTACTTATGTTTATAAAAAGTACAAGATGTTACTAAATTTGGTACTATTTGCATTTAGTTGAGTGTACGGTGATGATGAACGGATACAACTCGATTAAGTGTGAATGAACCTCTATCCAGGACTCCAGAATTTTGGAATTAAAATTACTTTTGGAATGTTGTTTAGGAAATTTTTAATTATAGAAACAAAAAGTACAAAATGGTACCAAATAGTTAACAACTTGTTTTTTGTGCGAACGGATAGGGTTGAGATGTTGAAAATGCAAACTTAAAATACGAAAAGTAATAAATGGTACTAAATATCATACAATTTGGATATATGTGAACTTAGGTTACTGTGGGAGTGTAGATTTGATATAGTTTGGAACATGGGTACAAAAAGTACAGTATGATACCAAATCTGGTACAATTTGGATTTTGGTGAACAGACAGAGCTGGAATTCTAAAATTTTGACTTACGATTACTATTTGAAATCAGGATGAGGTAGATTTGGATATTCGGACTTATGAGTACGAAAGATACTAAATTTAGTGGAATTAAGATTTCTGTTAGAGGGTAAGATTGATGTAGTTTTAGAAATTCTTACTTATGAGCATGATGTTACTAAATTTGGAACAATTTGAATTTTATTGGATCCTGAGATTTGTAATGTAGATTACAGTTGAAGGGTAGTATTCAGCTATAGAGATAACTTTGGAAACTCGAATTGGTGTGGACGAATAGTAAATAGAATAGCAAATGCACTAAATTTGGATTTGAGTAACGGAAAGAGCTGGAAACCAAAAATTTGGAATGTGGGTAACTGACCAAGACCAAAGGGGTTTTTGTACTAACTGGTACTAAATTTAGTGGTGGTGATATGGAGGTAGTTTTGAAAATGTGTAATTATGTGTTCGAAAAATGCTAAATGGAAGTAAAAGTGGAACATGTACGTATTTGCTAAAAGATGTAATTGGAATTCTGATTTATTTTTAATCTGTGTAATGGAAGTAAGAGAGATTTCGGAAAATAGTGCTTATGTCTGTGACGAGTACTAAATCGCAAGCTATAGTCCAAAAAATTTACAGTATTCACGATTCCATGAAATATATTTTTATACCCTTCACCACACTGTGGTACAGGGTATTATGTCTTTGTGCATATGTTTGTAACAGGCAAAAGGAAACGAGATTTATGATCCGAATTGGATGAAATTTGGCACAAGGACGAACCCTATTGAAATTGGGAAAAATCGGTTCAGATTTAGATATAGCTCCCATATATATATTTAACCGATTTAATGTAAACGGTCCCTATATATCTTTCGATTTGCACGAAATTTGGTACAGCCTAATCATTTAGGTCTAGAATGATGTCTGCCAAGTTTCGTGAATATCGGTCCAGATTTAGATATAGCTCCCATATATAGTTTCGTCCGATTTCATGTAAATGGTGCCCCAAAGTCCCTATATATCTTTTGATTTGCACGAAATTTGGTATAACGTGCTGAATTAAGCCTAGAGTGATGTATGCCAAGTTTGGAGAAAATCGGTCCAGATTTAGATATAGCTCCCATATATAGTTTCGTCCGATTTCATGTAAATTGTGCACCAAAGTCCCTATATATCCTTCGATTTGCACGAAATTTGGCATAACGTACTTAATTGAGCCTAGAATGATGTCTGCCAAGTTTCGTGAAGATCGTTCCAGATTTAGATATAGCTCCCTTTTATTATAGATTGATTTTAAGTAATTGACGTAGTAAGGAACCAATAGGAACAAAACGTTCTGATATTAGTATAACCTAACCTGTGACAAATTTGTTTGAAATCGCTCAATATTTGGATAGAGCTTCCATATATATTTTCGCCCGATTTCAAGTAAATTGGGCATCATTTTGCACAACTTACAAAATTGAGCATACAATTACGTAGTTGCGTTTTCTATAAGTGCAGACATGGCCCAACGGATGACCTATTTATATTTGTTTGAAGTCGACTGACATACTTTATGGATAGATCTAGGTAGATTCACATTTAGATAAATATCACATTTTTTTCATCAAATTTTATGTTATAGTCCTGTTTAATATACCCATAGTGGTGAAGGGTATCGTATAGTCGGCCCCGTCCGACTTTACTACTTTCCTTACTGGTTTTGTATTCCCTTTTCGCATACGAAGTAGCGGGCATTTTGCTAGTATATCTATAAAAGACCATACTTCTACATAAACATGACATTTCCTTCCTATTGAAGTCCGGATTGAGTTTAGGTATTTTGAAAGTGGAGGGTATAAAACGATCGGCTAGGACAAACTTGACGAACTGTGTGTGTTTTTTAATGTTATTAAAATAAAAGAATTATTACATATTTTAAATAACATTAGTAAATGTAGTATTTATACCCTTCACACACTGTGGTACAGGGTATTATCCCTTGGCAAAAGGAAACGAGGTAGACACATGGTTCCTTTTGAGAGTATAGAATCACTTTCTAAGTCGATTTATGAATGTCCGTCCGTCTGTCTGTCCATGTTAAATTGTAAACAAAGTACAGGTTGCATTTATGATTCGAATTGGATGAATTTTGGCACAGCTCGTTTATTTGGCCCAAATTTGGCATAGCTTTCTGAATTAGGTCTAGAAGATGTGTGTGTATTTTCCTGAAAATTAAAAGTTTGTTCAATTTAATGTCAATATTCTCGAAAAAGCGACGTCTGTTAGAAGACATATGTGGAATATACCCAAAGTGGTGGAGGATATCATATAGTCGGCCCAGTCCGACTTTACTACTTTCCTTACTGGTTTTAAAATACAAACTCGTATGAACAATGTACAAAATATTATTTGAATATCAGATTTCAAACACAATCCAGTATTTAAATTGTTTTATATCCACAACGTATTTGGTTTACTATTGCATATATTGAAATATTATCTATAGCTTTATATGGGAATACTTTGGAGTTTTGCAATACATATTTGCAAGACAATGGACGTAGGTAAAATATGCATACCCTCCACTATGAGAAGCCAAACAACTACGTATGCATGTGCTACAATTGCATTGTAGCTATGTTAAAATGGCATAGCTTCATATATTTTTGCAAGGACCATTTGGCATTTTCTGCAACGAATGCTCTTGCTCACTGGTATGCGAATATGACAGAACAGAACAGGGTGTTATAGTTATTATTTAATGATTAAGTCAAAATGTTATATATTATTAAAATTTTCTTTGAAAATTATTTTACTCTTTAGGAATCTGAAATTAATTCTTATAGCTCTTCGATAAAAAAAAAAAAAAACAAAAAAAAAAGTAGAACCTTACGAATACAATATAAAGGGTCTATGTCCAAAAATACCTTTAAAACAATATTCTGAGTGGAACTCTTTTATCATTTGAGAACCGCAAATGCCCAATTGCAGCAACATTGTTTGGATAATAGTGATGCTAGACCCTTGAAAATACTTAACATGGAGCGGAATTATTATATTTTCATGTAAATAATCTAAATAGTATAAAAAAATAATTTTTATTACATTTTATTTGATTGCATTTCTTTAAATAAATTGTTTTTAATTATATTGCCTTTTAAAGCTTTTATTATGTGTTGCAATGTCAAATTTGTTCGGCTCAAAGTTTTTCAATGATCTGACAGTTGCATGAATATCTTTCCACATTCAAGAGTAACTTTTTCCGTTTTACCTCGCCATAAATGTAAAAGTTTAATGTCACAACGCAAAATGAGTGGCGAGAAATGCGAAAAGTTTGAATTTTCCATTGTTATAACTTTTTAAGAAGTTTTTACTGATTGTATGTATTTTTTAATGTCTGTGTATCTTGACAAATGTATATATCGCTCTTTTGCTGCAACAACGGCATAAATCAAAATAATTGGTTTTACATAAAATGCCTTTTAAGTGTGGTTATTGTTTTAAATTAGCCTATACGGATCTGATCTTGATATAGGAACTCAAAATTATATATACCATTAAAGAATATATCGTCATCATAAATGCAAACGGAAGTAACTACAAAAAAAAATCGAAATTGACTTTTTGATTGATTATTGGTCATCTAATCAAATTACATGTTTACACAAAATTTTAGACATCTATCGTCAAAAACAGCGATCTTATTAAAGAAATTCAAATGGACGTAACTACAATAGTACGTTTTTATATCCTTCACCACACTGTGGTACAGGGTAATATGTCTTTGTGCATATGTTTGTAACAGGCGAAAGGAATAGAGATAGACCCATGCTTCCTTTTGAGATTATGCATAGAATCACTTTCAGAGTCGATTTACGCATGTCCGCCTGTCCGTCCGTCCGTCCATGTATTTTTGCGTACAAAGTACAGGTCGCATTTATAATCCGAATTGGATGAAATTTGGCACAGTTCACTTATTTGGTCCAAGGACGAACCCTACTGAAATTGGTTTTGTTAAAATCGGCTCTGATTTAGCTCCCATATATAGTTGCGTCCGATTTTTGTGAATGATGCACCAAACTCCCAATATTTGTCCGATTGAGACAAAATGGTGTATGCAATGGTTGCTCAGTTAAGTTTGTGTGTTTATTTATAGCTCCCATACATAATTTTACACGATGCAATTTTTCTTTGATTTCAGAATGGTATGTGTATGGGTTTTTTTCAAATATTTCAAATATGTATCTAGTATCACATTTAATTTCGCCCGATTCCATCCCAATGGTCCTCCAAAGATTTTATGTGTGTTCTATCTATAGGATATTGTAGATATTAACATCTCTTGTATGTACCCAAAGTGGTGAAGGGTATCATATTGTCGGTCCCATCCGACTTTTGAACTTTCCTTACTGGTTATTAAAGCAAACAGACTTAACTACACTCCTGTAAAAAACTAAAGTTCGCAACATTTACATAAAATCGGTCGAAAATGTATATGGGAGCTATATCGAAATCTGAACCGATTTTCACGAAACTTAGAACGTATAATTCTAGACTCAACTCAGTACGGAAAGATAGAGGCGTTAATGCACCATTTACACAAAATCAGAAGAAACCAGTAAGGAAAGTAGTAAAGTCGGACGGGGCTAACTATATGATACCCTTCACCACTATGGGTATATGAATTTGTATGAAATAAAATATGTGATATTTATTTAGATTTATGCATAAACATGTCATTCGTTTGTTACAATGGGACAAAAGTATGTAAATCAACTTCAATCAGATATCAATAGGTCACCTGTTGGGCTATGCCTATCCTCAATTTTGTACGTTGCGCAAAATTTGATGTCAATCTGACAAACATGAGGAGTTTAATGCACAATTTACTTAAAATCAGACGAATATATATATGGAAGCTGTATCCAAATATGAACCAATTTCAACGAAACTTGTCACAGGTTAAGTTATACTAATTTCAGTACGTTTTGTTCCTATCAGCCATATATTGATTCCTTGTTGCGTCAATTATTTAAAATCAATCTATAATATATGAGAGCTATATCTAAATCTCAACCGATAACGAAACTTGACACACATCATTCTGGATTAAATTCAGTACGCTATGCAACATAAGAACTTTGTATGCTACACCAAATTTCGTGCAAATCGAAAAATATATGTGGACTTTGGTCCACCATTTACATGAAATCGGAAGAAAGTATATATGGGAGCTATATCTAAATCTGAACCGATTTTCACGAAACTTGGCAGACATCACTCTAGGCTCAATGCAGTATGTCATGCCAGATTTCGTGCAAATCCAAAGCTATATGTAGGTACTTTGGTGGACCATTTACATGAAATCGAAGGAAAGTACATATGGGAACTATATCTAAATCTGAACCGATTTTCAGGAAACTTAACATACATCATTCTAGACTTAATTCGGTACACTATACAAAATTTCTGCAATTCAAAAGATATATAGGGACTTTGCTGCACCATTTACATGAAATCGGACGAAACTATATATGGGAGCTATATCTAAATCTGGACCGATTTTCACTAAACTTGGCAGAAATCACTCTAGGCTCAGTTCAGTACGTTATGCCCAATTTCGTGCAAATCGAAAGATATATAGAGTATTTGGTGCACTATATCTATATCTAAATCTGGACCGATTTCCATTAAACTTGGCAGACATCACTCTAGGCTCAATTCAGTATGTTATGCCAAATTTCGTAAAAATCGAAAGATATATATGGACTGTGGTGCACCATTTACATGAAATCGGACGAAACTATTTATGGGAGCTATATCTAAATCTGGAGCGATTTTTTCCCTATTTCGTCCTTGAGCTGTGCCAAATTCCATCCAAATCGGATTATAAATGCAACCTGTACTTTGTTTACAATTTAACACCAATAGAAAGTGATTCTATGCATATTCTCAAAAGGAACTATGGGTCTATCTGATTTCCTTTTTCCTGTTACAAACATATAGTGGTGAAGGGTATAAATATGTGTGGGAGCTATGTCTAAATCTGAACCGATTTCAACAAAACGTAACACACGTCACTCTAGACTCAACTTGGTACGCTGTACAAATTTTAGTCTCAATCGGATAATTATTAGTTGTAGTTACGTCCTTTTGTTTCAGACGTCCATTTGCATTTATGATGACGATGAGCACATTAAAATCCATGTCCAAATTATAAAACAATTATAATGATTTCGTTAAAGCTTTTGAAGGTTTTCAGCTTTTTTAATTATTTTTATAGGGATCTTATTTAGGTTATTGCCAGTCCCTTTGCAATTTGTTTAGCCAGGAGTGACAAGTATTATGTTAAAAGTCGGATATTATTCTCGGTCCGTGTTCGGTACCTTGAAGTCTTTAGCCACATTTTCCCCCAAAATGGGCGACTTGAATGAACGTTTGGATTAGCCCCACAGTACCTATAGATCCAGCTTTTACAAAAGCTCACATATAATCATATTTTGCACATAAATGTCTATATTTGGTGGAGGATATAAAAGATCGAAATATATTTCGAATGTTTACAATCCCTGGAAATGATAAATTGAAGCCTAATTAAAAAATCTAAACCGTATCGTCTAATATTTAAATTCTGAGAAGTATTTGGTAGTTTCAAATTAGTTTATGCGTCAAAACCGGCATGTCGATAACAATAGCAATTTGTTTTCAAATGTTCGATGGATCTTTATATTTTCTTTAACATAATTTATCAATATATTATCCTTTTTAAATAATAAAAAATCACAATGTTTTTTAATATTACTTTTTATTTGTTTTTAATTATTTATCATAATGTATTTTTGTTAAAAAAATCATTCAGGTTTTTTCTCAGCGTATTATTATTGTTGCTGGTGTTGGATCTGTTTCAATATCGTTGTTTACACTGCACGAGTTTATTGCATTGTTTCAATCACACAATTTTCTTCATACATATGTATATTCAGTAGGATTCGTTATATATTTATTTATGTGTAGCATTGATCATTTAGTTTTTGTTGTTGTTTCAATTTTTTTTAGTTTTTTTTCTTTGATTGGGAAAACAATTTTCTTTATTCCTCTTTTCTCTTGGTGCAAACAACCATTTTGAATCAGACACAACATTTATATCTTCTTTTATTGTTTTTGTTTTTGTTTTTGTATTTTTTTTTTCTTTCTTGTTTTTCAAAAATAGAATAGAACACTCAGTTTTTATTTTCTGGTCTTGTTCTTGCCAAGTTTTATATACACAAATATCATTTATATATACATCCATACATTTTCATTTCATAGATATAGATTTGTGTGTATGTATTTGTTCGTTGTTGGTATGCATATAGTTTGAACTCATTTCACAGGCACTTTATTTTTATGAGAGACACTATTTGTCGACACACGGCACCACACCAAAAGAAAACATTTTTCAGCTACCAGCCAAGCAGTCAGCAAACAGCGATCAAGAGTAGTCCGGTCTGATGATGATGCTGATGTGTGTGTATTCCATTTGATGCGCATACTCACCACATTCAGTATTCTTTTGAATTTTTCGTTTTTATTTAATTTTTTGTTTCATTCTTTGCCCATATACATATTGTGGATCAAACAACAATGTTCGAATCGAAGCATCCATAAGATCGAATTTCCGCTAACATTATATTCCACAATAAAAATAGCTCGGCCACTGGTTCACAGAGTACAAAGAACTCGCGAGATTGCGAAATCGTTTTTTTTTCATTCGTTGTTATTTTTTTTTTATAATCCCAAGGGAAATATTCCTGAAAAAAATAGAGAAATCGACCACTTTGTGTAGATTTCCACACAACCCATGAGGTACTACACATTGTGCGTTGCCAGGTTTTTTACATGGCTGGCATCCCCGATAGGCCTACTACCATGATAATGCCACTTGTTGGTGGGCAGCCTCGATAGGCATTCGACCGGGTTTGGTTGAGTGTACATTTCTGTACGAACATGTGCGATAGTCTTTAAACCTTTATAACTGGATTGTATTGTAATCATTCGAAGATTTTGAAACAATTCAAGAATCGTTGTTATGCTGGAATTGCTTCGTGCGGTCCAGGACCGATATACTTACCACTGGCGATCCGTGTATATCGTTCGTAGATGGCGTACAAGATGGTACTTGTACTGAGCGCTTGATGAAGACTGACCATCCGAAGTTTATAACGCAGCCACGACACCTCGGTTCTGTGGATGTTGTTGGTCGATGTTGCCATCTGTCGACGTAAATGCATGCATAATAAAATCAGATACACATACACACGTACGTACACCTATATACAAAAGAGAAACATTGATTATATCATATTGCATAGAAGGTGGTGGTGATGATGATGATGCTTGCCACATGGGCTCGAATCATCGAACATTCACATACACGTAGAAAACAATCGAATGAGAAGAATGTTTGGGAATGATCGTGACGAAATGAAATGGAATAAATTACGTATAGAAAGAAAGGTGGGATAAATCATAAGACATTTTTTTAATTATACACAAAATTTGTTTGTTTTTATGACTATATTTTATTTTTTGTTTTTTCTTATAAATTATTTTATTATATTTTATGATTCGACATATGTTGGCGTATATAGTATATATGCTACCTAAATTAATTTCCTAGTGGGCAGAAGAGAAGAAAAACATAATAACATCATCAAAATGTTTCCCATCGTTAGGGAAATGTTTAATGTTAACAATAACAACATATTTTGATAATTATCGGTAATAATTTGAACAACAATAGCAACATTTTGCGATAAAGGTGACAACGTGCTAACTGGCGTGTTATGTTGGAAGGAATTAATTTGATAATTTAATTTTGTCAATTAAATTTATTTTTTATTTCATAATATGTGATATATGTATATAATGAAATGTATAATAGAGTCTAATTGTAAACTTGTTTCCAATTTTAAAGTAAACATAATTTAAAATTTGGATATTCATATTAAAAACCAGTAAGGAAAGTAGTAATGTCGTAGGGGCCGACTATATGATACCCTTCACCATTTTGGGTATATTCAACAGATGAATCCTAACAGACGTCGCATTTTTGAAGGACCAGTAAAATGAAAGGGAGAAAATATATATGGTAGCTCTTTCCAAATTTGAACTCATTTCCACAACAACTTCCACATGCTAGGTTATATTAACTTCAGTACGTTGTGCAAAATTTTGTGTCAATCGCCATAATGTTTAACTAAAATCGGACGAAACTATATATGGGAGCTATATCAAAATTGGAACAGATTCCTACAAAACTGGGCAAACGATAGGCAATATTAATTTCAGTACGTTGTGCAAAATTTTTTAGCAAACGGCCTAACTATGGCCGTTTTTAAAATCGGACGAAACTATATCTAGGAGCTATATCTAAATCTGAACCGGTTTCAACAAAACTTGTCACACTTTATGTTATATTATCTTTCGTACGTTATGCAAAATTTTCGGTGCAGACTTTATAATTTCTAGGTTATACTAACTTCAAAACGTTGTGCAAAATTTTGTGTCAATGTTGTGTAAAATCGGACGAAAATAAATATGAGAGCTATATCTAAATATTGACCATTTTCAGGAAACTTAACACACATCATTTTTGAGAATTAGATCTTAAGTACACTATATCAAATTTTGTGTAAATAGAAAGTTATATAGGGACTCTGGTGTACCATTTACATTAAATCGGACAAACAAAATATATATGGGAGCTATATCTAAATCTCAACCGATTTTCACGAAGTTTAACACACATCATTCTACACTTTATTCAGTACGCTGTGCCAAATTTCGTGCAAATCGAAGGATATATAGGGAACGTTTACATTAAATCGGACGAAACTATATATGGGAGCTATATCGAAATCTAAACCGATTTTCAGGAAACTTAAAACACATCATAACTGACCTAATTCAGTACACTATGCCAAATTTCGTGCAAATGGAAAGATATATAGGGACTTTGGTGTACCATTTACATTAAATCGGACGAAAATATATATAGGAGCTATATCTAAATCTGAACCGATTTTCAGGAAACTTAACACACATCATTACTGACCTAATTCAGTACACTATGCCAAATTTCAGATATATAGAGAAAACTACAAAATAGAAGACAAAGTCATAGCAATTACCGAACATTTGGAGTTATCATTATATGAGGGGCTATGCCAAAATGCAGAACAAATAAGTTAACTATTTTAATAAGTAAGGAAAATTCAAAAGTCCGACGGGGCCGACTATATGATACCCTTCACATCTTTGGGTACATAAAAGGTTTAGTTATAAGTAATATATCCTATAGATAGATATATATATATATCATCTTTGGAGGACCATTGAAATGCAATCGGGCGAAATTAAATGTGTGATCTACATAGATATTTGGACCAATAAAAAACCCATGCACATACCATAATTATATCTATGAATAATTGCATGTGAATCGGGCAGACTTGGATTTTGAATCCAATACACGTTATTGTAGGTGCAATTTAGTACGTTATGTAGAAATTCGTCCCAATCGGAAAAAGTTTAGTATATTTGTAACACCATTTAGATGAAATCGGATGGAAATATATATGGAGTCTATTGGTTCACCTTTTCTTGCGGGAGAAATAATTTTTAATGTCCCCTCTCGAAGAACACGTAATTTTGAACCGTTAAAATTGTCTATCGGGAGAACTAATTATGAACTAAACAACCTAATGAGGTCCTTATGTTTAATATATATAATAGCATAAGTAATGTAATATGCCTAAGTAGTGCATTGCATGCTATATTGAAACCAGAACCTGTATCAACAAATTTCAATCCAATCCAATTTTTGTCTCAATCGGACTAATATTGGGAGTTTGAAGCACCATTTGCCTGAAATCGGACGGAACTATTTATGGGAGCTATATCTATACCTGATCCGATTATAACGAAACACATACTATCCTAGTCTCAGTTCCATACGTTATGTCAAATATTGTCTTAATCGGACAAAAAATTGCATGGTGAAATATTAATAATATTTGGTAAGGATTTGTGTTATTCAATGAAAACCCAAATTACAGCCAATTCGGTGGAAAATGCATTAAAAATCTCCAGAATACCGAATATTGGGGCTACCGTTATATAGGGGCTACACTAAAACGTGGACCGATATATCCAATTTGCAATACCAAACATTCTAGTGTGTGCAAAATATCAGAGCTCTATCTGTTAAATCGGAAGAAAATATATATGGGAGCTATATCTAAATCTAAGCCGATTTCAACAAAACTTCACGGCCCTCAACCTGTAGTAATATCAGTACGCTGTGGGCAATTTTGTGTCAGAAAAATATTGGGAGATTGGTGCATCATTCACATAAACAACAAAACAATCTGAACTTATTTCAGTGTGCTGTGCAAATTTTTTTCTTAATCGGACAAATATTGAGAGTTTGGTGCACTATTTAGATAACATTGGACGAAAAGAAATATGGGAGCTATATCTAAACCTGAAGAGATTTTCTCCAATTTCAATAGGGTTCGTCCTTGGACCAAATAAGTTATCAGCCTGTTACAAATATATGTACGGCCTAGCTATGGATCGTTAGTACGTTGTGTAATCGGCCTAGCTATGGATCTTTAGTGCACCATTTACTTAAAATCGGACGGAAATATATTTAGAGGTGTATGTAAATCTGAACCGATTTTCACGAAACTTTGCACGTATCATTCTAGATTTAAAAATCGAAAGATATATGGGGACTTTGGTGCACTATTTACATAAAATCGGACGAAAATATATATGGTAGATATATCTTAATCTGAACCGATTTTCACGAAACTTAGCACACATCATTTTAGACTTAATTCAGTACGCTATGCCAAAATTCGTGCAAATCGAAAGATTTTGAGGGACTTTGGTGCACTATTTACCTAAAATCAGGCGAAACTATATATGGGAACTATATCTAAATCTGTACCGATTTTCACAAAACTTAGCACACGTTTTTCTAGACTTAATTCAGTACGCTATGCCAAAATTCGTGCAAATCGAAAGATTTTCAGGGACTTTGGTGCACCATTTACCAGAAATAGGGCGAAACTATATATGGGAGCTATATCTAAATCTGAACCGATTTTCACGAAACTTAGCACTCACCATTTTAGACTTAATTTAGTACGTTATGCCAAAATTCATGCAAATCGAGTGATTTTCAGGGAATAAGGTCCATAAATCGGACAAAAATATATATGGGAGCTATATCTAAATCTGAACCGATTTTTCCCAATTTCAATACGGTTCGTCCTTGGGTCAAATAAATGAACTGTGCCAAATTTCAGCCAAATCGGATTATAAATGCGACCTGTACTTTGTTTAAAATTTAACATCAACAGACGGACGGACTGACATGCATAAATCGACTCAGAAAGTGATTCTATGCATATTCTCAAAAAGAACCATGGGTCTATCTCGATTCCTTTTGCCTCTTACCCTGTACCACAGTGTGGTGAAGGATATAATGATTAATATTGAGCCAAGTCGGTATTTTAGGAATTTTGTACATGTTTTTGACCGAATTGACTCTAATTTGTATTATCATTGGCTGTCAAATTTAAATATCCAATATGATAAATATTGAACCCCGTTTTTGGTATAGCCCCATATAACACCAGTCCCCTATTAGGTTGTCGCCTTTTTCTCACCTCTTTTTCGGTATATTCAAGGTCCTTTCATACCAAGAGTTTTCTCTTAGAAGGCCATATTAATATCACTTAGCTTCAATGTCATCCTTATGGCGCAAATTATAAAAAGTTCGGCCGGGCCGAAATTAACCTCATTTTTACTTGTTAATAAATGAAATTCAATTGAAAATATAAAAAATTGAATTTGCTTCATAAACTAGTTATAGAATTAGATCCGAACCGATTTGAAGAAAATTTAATATATATCTTTCTATGCTCAATGTGTCTCACTGTGAAAAATTTTAACACACTGGCAAACACGTTTAGTATTTAGATGAAATTGGTGAAAATATATTTTTAGAACCCATATTTAAAGCTTAATCGTGCCAAATTTCATAGCAACTGCATTGAAATTTCTTCAGAAAAATACATGGATATCCATACGACGGGACGGACATACATAAATCTAATCTAATCTAATATGTTCCGAAGAGGTTGAGCAATGATAAATACCATGCACCACAGTATAGTGAAGGGTATATATACTATCTACCTTTCTTTGTCATGTTACATACAACTGAACAAAATTGTTTGATGTTGACAAAAATACATAAAATTTAAAATAGGAGTATATATTACATCTCACCCCATGTCCACATATGTTTCCCTAGCGTTTGTAGGAGATATTCTCGCCATAACATGTATATGGCAATGACCTATTACTTAATACAGTCGAGTACGCTTATAAAGAACACAGGTTATAACGAACTTTTCTTACAATGAACACATTTCCTGGTCCCGAAGTTTTAAAACATATTTTTGATGCAAATCTTTACTCTTATAGCGAACTACGTATATAACGAACTTAGTTTATAATGAACTAATTATTCGGTACCAACATTCAGTTTTCATATATTTTAATTCGGTTATAACGAACTTTCGGCAAATATATGTATTGCTGACGATGATAATCCTCACAAAAGTTGGATATAACGATCTTCTTCTATAACGAACTAATTTTCTTGGTGCCTACGAGTTCGCTATAACCGTATTCGACTCTATATGTTTGATAATTAGTAATAAATTTCTTATTATGGTTAACATATGAAATGAGGTAGGTGATGATCGTCACATCCGATTTAGCTTGTTTACATTTTCTCAATTCACTATTACAATAACAAAATTTTCTTCAGTGCATTCACTAATTGCTGAGATGATATGGCAACGATGTGGCTATTTTTAAGAAATTGTTATAATTTCTTATAAATAACTATGCGGGGGTGTGTCGACCGACATGTGAACGAAATATAAAGAAACCTCTTGCTTCCTGCCAGAATCTTCTCTTCTAGCAATTTTTTGGTTTTTTTGGATAAACAACTTTCAATATGGCCCATGTTTTCGACTGCTGCTGGCACGCTATGATTTATCTGTCAGCGCTTTACGTCACCCCACCGTGTAGTAGCGTTTGGAATTTGATTTCTGGCCTGTTGCCGTGTGCAACCTAAAAAAAGATGCAACGCCAAAGGTCTCACGCCGTGTATCCACGATCAGAACTATGAATGTACGTGTCAGTGTGAATGTGGTGTAGTGTGTCTGTGCGTGCGTTGATATTTTTGTAATTCCTCAAACGAAGAATAGACAAAAAATAACATTTTCGACCAAACGATTTTCAATAGATTTTTCTTTTGGTTTGTTTTGTTAGTTTCATTTTTCTCTATTTTCTATCGTAGGTCTTTAGACTTTTGGCATTCGATTTCGGGGGGTGCTGTGTGTTTGTTTCTGGTCTGTCTTCGTTGAATGACATCAAACATTTGGGGGAGTCGTTTCATTAACAATAGTACAAGGATTTCATTTTTCTATGAAGAAGAAGAAGAAAATCTTAGATAATGCGATACAAGTGCCCATGTAAATACAATAATAGTTCCATTGAAAAAGGGATTATTATTTTGTTGTTGTTGTTGTTGGTAATAACGATTATTTTTGGTGCTATCTCTATAAGAGTGTGAATGCGAAAATGTATGTTTTACAAAGAATTCAAATGGTGTGTCAAAAATATATATTAAAGTGACCTTGTTCTCTATTCTATCGATTATATTGAATAATTTATTTTAAACATGTGAAAATTTTTAATTAAACAACTAGAATGAGAATTCTAGAACCTATGGGAAATATCATGGAATTTTTATGTGTATTTTGAAACTTCATCTCTACTGCAAGGTTAAAGATGTGTCATTAACATAAAATAATTATTTTCGAAAAGAAAAAAAAATTGCGATATATAAAAAAACAACATCACTTCGATCTTTTTAACTTGTCTTCATTTGAGTGATGTAGAGGGATATGAGTTTGAAATTTGTGAAAATGGTCAACTGAAATACTTTGAGAAAAACAAATGTCTCGGGAAATTGTGTGAAATAGTGATCGAAATATTTTCTATACAAAATTCAAAAGAAATTTTGTCAATCAAAACTTGTTTCTTTTATCAAAATTAGAAATATTTCGAAAGAGTTTCAGTCATATTTGTTACGATAACGAATTTACCTTTACGATACCGAAAAAAAAATAGTAAAATCTAGTAGATTCTTGCAGTACCACAACAGACCAAATAATTTATAAAAACACAAAAATGGTTATTTTTCGTAAAATAATAATTTGAATTAGAAATTAATAACATTTATTTATTTATCTATTTATACCCTACACAACTATGTTGTCAGGGTATTATAGCTTTGTGCAGTCCCAAAAGTTTGTAACGCCGCGAAATATTGGTCCTAGACCCACCTTTAAGTATACCGATCGTCATATCTCGACTAGCTGAGTCGATCTAGACATGTGTGTCCGTCCGTCCGTCTGTCCATTATAATTTGTAAACACGATACAGGCACAATTATAGACCAATCTTCACGAAATTTTGCATGTAGGATGGAAGACCCCTATTGTTTTTGGTAAAGATCGGTTAATATTTAGGGGATGGAATGGACCAAATACTTAATTTTTGTCGGGTTTTCTGGTCGCTCCAGAGGCCGCAATTATGGCCCAAACATCTCGAATTTTTACATAGAGAAGGGGGTTTAGCCAAAGAATGCGCACACCTGATTTGATAAAGATCGGTCAATATTTAGCCGTCTATAGCGTATATATTTTCCCCTGAAGGACATAGAGCCGAGAAGTTGATAGTATATCCAAGAGGAGTGGTTGCCCTTTAAATTGATGCCAATTATTGTCGTATGTACTCGGATGTGGGAGTTACACTGAAATATTTACAGGTGCTTACGTATTCAGATATTATTTAGTAACCCATTACCAAATTAGAGAGCGGAAATATAGCACTGATCGCTTTGAAATTTTCCATGAAGTTCCAGTTGTAGTAAAGGGCAACGCCTATAATTTTCGGCGATGATAAGATTAAAATGTTGAGATGAACTGGACCGAGAACTTAATTTTGTGTGTGTTTCGAGTCGGACAAGAGGGGGCAAATATCACGAAATATTTCCCAGACTCGGAATAAACATCCGCAGAAAGTTAGAGTTCCATAGTAGTTGTGTAGGGTATCGTATGGTCGGCCCCGTCCGACTATACTGCTCCGCGCACTGGTTTTTAACCTTTTTTGTTTTGTTTTTTGAAAGACAAGTTCGGTAATTTGTTTTTTGTTAAAAAACTTGAGATATACTTGTTCGTACAGATAAAAATTATTTTTTGCATAGGAAAAATTTCGAAATATTTTTTGTTGTACACAAACATATTCAAAATAGTAATAAAAGACATAGTTTGGAATACATTACTTTTTTTCTTATACAAAAAATTCAACATACTTGTTCTTTTAAATGTGATTTTTTGCATGTATTTTGAATGGATAAAAATAAAAATTCCCAATGTAAAAATGTTTTCTTCACCAAAAATAATATTTTTTTCAGAACAGATGTTATTGTTAAATGTTAAAAATCTGATTAGATGGGACTATGCACGGTACAATAATACAAGGTAGGGCAGCTTGAGGTGAATAACAAAAAAATGCAAATATGCGCGTGTTGCCTATTCTGCCAAAAATAAAATAAATATACGCAAAAAGTGTTTGTGTTTATTTGCCATTTTTCCAACACAAATCTAAAAACGCGAAAAATGAATGAATGGTTATGATTTCTACCCAAAATCCAGTAGGGAATATCGTAAAATGTCTGTTTCATCCTTAACAAAGTAATTACTTACAGACGAACGTGTTAAAAACTTTATTTTCATTTCAATTAAAGTTTAATATATTTCAATTTATTTTGAAATTATTTGACCTTGTGAAAAAATTGTAATCAGTTGGTAGCTGTGTCCTACCTTGTAATTATTATACCATGGGGTTATGCCTAAATTTGGACCGATATAGTTCATTTTTGAGCTTACTTTTAACGGCAAAATCGCCTAGGGATACATACTTTGTATAAACTGACAATTTCGAGTTCAGAATATCCAGCATTCTATAGTGGAATACGGTTTTATAGGACAACATCAGCACGCGATATTAATATCACTTAACCCCTTGATATAAAAAAGTAATTAAAGTAGTAAAGTCGCACACACAACAGATGAATCCTAACAGACGTCGCATATTTGAAGGACCAGTAAAATGAAATTCGTTCCATAAACATGTCATTCAGCAACCTATATTAAATTTTTCGTTTGGTCAGATATAGGGATGCTTTTTACAATGGGACAAAACTATGTAAGTCAATTTAAAGCAAATATCAATGGGACACACGTTGATTATTTGGATAAATATCTGACAAAACATGAGGAGTTTGGTGCACTTATATCTAAATCTGAACCGATTTTAACGAGACTTGCCAGAGATTAATTTATATTACCTGCAGTTCATCGTAGCGGACAAACTTTGTGTCTTTAGTGCACAATTTACATAAAATCGGAAGAAAAAAATATGTAGGCGCTATATCTAAATCTTTACCGTTTTCCACGAAACTTAACACACATCGTTCTAGACGTAATTCATTACGCTGTGCCAAATTTCGTGCAAATCTAAAGATATATAGAAACCTTGTTACACCATTTATATTAGATCGGACGAAAAAAAAATAGGAACTATATTTAAATCTGAACCGATTTTTCCCACTTTCAATAGGGTTCCTTGGGTCAAATAATTGATCTATGCAAAATTTCATCCAATTAGGATCATAAATGCGAAATGTACTTTGTTTATAATATTTATTTCCGACCGTATAAAGTATATATATTCTTGATCAGGGTAAAATTCTAAGACGATCTAGCCATGTCCGTCCGTCCGTCTGTTGTAATCTTCTGAAGGAATTGAGATAGGGTGCTGAAATTTTGCATAGGGTTGTCTTTTGTCTGCAGGCAGGTCAAGTTCGAAGATGGGATATATCAGTACCCCCCAATTTTCGGTATTTTGGGGTTCTTGGGCGAGTTTTTCAACCGAATTCCCTGAAATTTAGTACATTGGGTCCTTATTGGGTACTAAATGTCCCCACAAAAAATTATAAATATAGGTTCTCTTTTTCTGGTAGCCCCCATATAACGGTACCTCCTAATTTTCCGTATTTTGGGGGTTTTGATCGTATTTTTCCACCGAATTGGCTGTAATTTAGTATTTCAAGTTCTTAATAGGTACCATATCTCTTCACATAAAATTATAAATATAGGTCTAATTTTTCTGGTATACCCCATATAAGGGTACCCCCCAATTTTCGGTATTTTGGGGTTCTTGAGCGAGTTTTCCAACCGACAAAAAATTATAAATATAGGTTCTCTTTTTCTGGTAGCCCCCATATAACGGTACCTCCTAATTTTCCGTATTTTGGGGGTTTTGATCGTATTTTTCCACCGAATTGGCTGTAATTTAGTATTTCAAGTTCTTAATAGGTACCATATCTCTTCACATAAAATTATAAATATAGGTCTAATTTTTCTGGTATACCCCATATAAGGGTACCCCCCAATTTTCGGTATTTTGGGGTTCTTGAGCGAGTTTTCCAACCGAATACGCTGAAATTTGGTACATTCGGTTCTTAATAGGTTCCAAATCTCTCCACAAAAAAACTATGAATATAGGTCCATTTTTTCGGATAGCACCCATATAAGGGTACCCCCCATTTTCGGTATTTTGGGGTTCTTGAGCGCGTTTTTCAACGAATTTGCTGCAATTTGGTATTTTGTAGTCATATGTGGTAACAAATCTCATTACCAAAAAATATTAATATTCGCCTCCTTTTTGGGGTAGTCCCCATATAACCCCCTTTTTATACCCTCCACCATAGTATGGAGAGTATATTAGTTTTTTTCCATTTGTAACGCATCGAAATAATCATTTCCGACCCTATAAAGTATATATATTATTGATCAGCGTAAAATTCTATGACGATCTAAGAATGTCCGTCTGTCTGCTGTAATCACTTTAGCGTCTAAACGAATTGAGATAGAACGCCAAAATTTTGCATGGAGTCGTCTTTTGTCTGCAGGCAGGTCAAGTTCGAAAATGGGCTATATCGGTCCACGTTTAGGCATACCTCCCATATAAAGGTTCCCCCAAATTTTCAGTATTTTGGAGTTGTTGAGAGCGTTTTTCAACCAAATTCGTTTTACAACTCAAAATGCAATTTTTGGGACAAAAATCGACTTTTTGGAATAGTGATTGAAGAGTTTGCCATACACTAGTCAATCTGACATATACAAAAAGGGGTTCATCGGCATGACGGCATGAGTTAAGGGCCCCATACACTATAAATCATGCCGATGAACCCCTTTTTGTATATGTCAGATTGACTAGTGTATGGCAAACTCTTCAATCACTATTCCAAAAAGTCGATTTTTGTCCCAAAAATTGCATTTTGAGTTGTAAATTCAGTTGTTTTTTTATTCCGTCACAATTCTATTATTTTTGTACACAAAATTATTTACTGACAACTTTCAAAATGAATATTATTCATCAGATTGATAGGGTTTCATTTTTAAAATTAAAACTATTTCGATTTTCTTCATGCATTGTGTGTGTCAAACATACATACCCAGTAGAAAGTGTCTTGCAGACAACATTAACGAATCCTGTAAGACAATGGCAATTCCTTGAAGACACCTTGCAGACAACAATGTGAAATCGTTGACGAAATTTTCACACAAGTGTCGCAGTATTCATGCACGACAACTTGGGCGACAGGGTAAGCGAAGTTGTCGTTGACGACAACTTCGGCGACTAATCTCCCTACTTTTCGTTATCGACAGATTCACTTCCTGTCGTTTACACATTCATTGATGACTGTATACCTATTGTCATCAATCCTGTCGTCAATCATACCCCATTTAAAATTCAAATAATAATATATATACATATTTTTCATTTATATTTTTTATAGCATGAAATTTATTATATTACAAAAACATACTTTATATTTACATAATATCATATAATATAAATAAGCACATTGTGTGAGAATTTGGCGTAATGATTATCTCCATTGTAACATCATCTGTAAAGAAACAACAAAATTAAAATGCATTGGAATATGAAACTTCTTTCAGATATTACTTACAATATTTCACCAATTGCCATTCATTTGCCCCATCCTAAGAGTAAAACAATGCACTTAAATAATGATATATATAATTATATATTCTTTTAAACTTACCTATTTTAACCAAGAAAACACGTCTTCTTTATCAAATTTCTTATATATATTTTCAGGAAGAATTTTCTATTTGTTTCTGTCAATATTTCATAGTACACTCGATTCAAACTATTTTTGTTTTGTTTTCATATTTCGAGAAGAACGACATTTTCGACGACATATCATGTGTTTAGTTATGAATGACAATTCCATAATTTTCGTCAACGTTTCGTTAACGAAATTGTCACGCAAGAGAGTATTTTCTACTGGGTAAATAAACTTTCAAAAAATAACAAATACTATGATAAATGCTGTACGGCATGATGTATAGTGTATGGGGCCCTTTATAGTGTATGGGGCCCTTTACGCTTTTTTAATAATAAAAATTCAAGAAAACTACATTCATAGAGGGGACGGAAAGGAAACTTAGGCTCAGTTATAACCCCGTTCGCCGATTGGTCCTCATATTTTATGTTATGTGTAGAAACCTGTCCAGAAATCCCAGCTACTCATAAAATCGAGGAGATTATGTTAGCTTATATTGGAATCGGCCCTTGGTGCTTGTCACAATTCTTGGCGGAGGTTAAATACGCCTATGGAAAGATTTTATACGGTCAACACAATTTCCATGATTTAGTCTTTGGCCGGGGATTTATGTCCTTCAATTTTTGTTAAGAAGGCAAGATTTGAAGCCACTCAATAGAAAAAATAAATTGTAATCCACAATATAAATAACATCACAGGGAGCCATGGGCTAATTGTGGGAAACTTGAAATTAATTGCGACCAGGTCTTAAACTTTATTTTTCACTGACCTAAAACCGCCAATAACCCCAGAATACACAAATTCATTAATTATTCCTCAAAGAATAGTTCTTGACAAAAATAAATTAATAATTGTTTTTGTGTATTTTTGTCAAAAACTTATTGTCAGCATGACAATTTAATTTCTATAACAACAATGTTGTTTTTGTAAAATACTTGTTGTTGTACCAAGGTGTATGCATACCTTGGAAAATTCATTTCATATATAAGAAAACGAAAATCAACAACAATAAATCAGTTTATTCGAAAACATGAAAAGAAAATATTATTTCATAATACAAAGTGAACACCTGCCAGTAGCTGGAATATTTTGTTTGTTTTTTTAATTATTTGTTTTGAACAGAACACTTTTAATAAATTACTTATTGATAATATCATATTGGATGGATCAAGGTTTTGACACAATTGGCAAAATAAATTTTAGTTAAATGCACCTATCATATATATTTATAAAAAAAATACATACATATGGTTTTAGGTACTAGTATCTTATAATGTCCCTGTATACCTTAGATATACATTTATTATATTTTCTCAATATGCAGGTCTCAATTCGCCTTGTATTGATGACACTTTTTTTGTATTTTCCCATTGTGTACCGTATAAAAGTTCGTTGCGACCGTAATTTAATTTTGTTTTCTTTCGTTCTCGTTCATTAGACCATAAATTAAAATGTCCGCATTTCTTCATACACACATCTATATGTCTACATAGTTTTGTTTTAGTTTGTATCGTCCGAAAATAAACAATGTCATAATGAAACATGTTTATTCTAAGAAGAAAAAAAGAATTTTTGATTTTTATAAATCATTGCATTAAAATAGAATTAAGTAATGAAATGTAGAAAAGAAAACAATTGTATAATTTAAGTTGCTTGGTTTAATTGTGGTCTGATTTATTAAATAAAATAATGTATATTGGGCATTGTTGATAAATATATATATATATATATATATATGTATATATATTACACGTATTCACATGTTCACAACATTTCTAATTAAAGACACGAAAAATATGACAAAAAAAAACATCTATTAAAAATGACTTTTCACGCTATGCCTTTTGTTTACAAAATTTAAGTAAAAATTACCTTTAAGACTGTAATACATTTATACTCTAAACAATTGTGGGACGATGTAATGGTTTGGTTTTTAACATTTATGCTTTGTAATCACTGATGCGGACTAAGATTGCAATTATTGGAGTTTGGTCGGAGGTTAATCGTAATATTGAACTTAAAAAAATATTTATAGGATAACATTTGATATAATTATCCCTAATTATAACAAATGTTATCCCATAAATTTGGTATTTTCAAGACGGAAAATGTAGATCCATGTCTTATTTTTTAATCGAATTGTATTTAGGTAGTTGTGGTTGCCCCAAGCGTATTTGACATATACCTCTCATATAACCGGCAACCCCCAATATTCGGTAATTTGGAGATTTTGTGCACCTTTTTATACTGAATTTACAGTAATTTACAAGTTTTTGTTCCTATTAGAAATAAAATCATCCTATCCAAAAATTATCAATATTGCTCCACCTTTTACGGTACCACCATATAAGAGGAACTTCCATATTTCGGCATTTTAGGCACCATTTTTATACACTTCACCACACTGTAGTACAGGGTATTATATGGGATCCGCATTGGATGAAATTTGGCACAGCTCAGCACAGCTAGAGTACTGAATTAAAACTAGAATGATGTGTGTTAAGTTTAGTGAAAATCGGTTCAGATATAATTATAGCTCCGAAATATATATTTTCGTCCGTTTTTATGTAAATAGTATACCAACGGACGAATATATATATATATATATATATATATGTGAGCTGTATCTCAATCTGAATCGATTTCTACGAAACTAAACACGCGTTATTCTAGACTCAATTTAATATGTTTTGCAAAATTTCGTCTCAATCGGACAAAACTTCGGAGTTTGTTGCAAAATTTGTCGCAATCGGTAAAGATTTATTTTAGAATCGGAGAAAGCTATATATGGGATTTATATCTAAATCTGAACCGATATTAAATTCAATAGGGTTCGTCCTTGGGCCAAATAAGTAGGCTGCGTCAAATTTCATGGTATAAATACCAAATTACAGACACTCAGAAACTGAGCTAGGAACGTCAGCTCTTCAAAAATTAAGTGTGTTTCTTGTATGGGAACGATGTAAATATCATGAACCTATATTGAAAAATAAGTTTGTTATTCACCAGAAATACGTAATGCCACATTACAGCCACTTCAGGGTACAGTCACCTAAAAAAGTACCGAAAATGGTACTTTTTAGGTGACTCCTTCTTTTATGCGGGTTATGCCGCTTTTAACTTCTATCATATCAATACGGATAAAACCTTCAAAATAGCGAAAATAGTGTGGTTTTATATGGGGTATATGTACAAAACCTTGACCTAGATTGATATCCGCAATACAAAACTAATTATTTTTCTGGTAAAACAAAATGAGGGGAACCATTATGTAGGAGCTATACCAAAACGTGGACCAATATTCATATGATTTTGTGCGAATGTTTGACAATTAAATAAATTAACCAGTGAGCGGAGCAGTATAGTCGGATGGGGCCGACCATATGATACCTTACACAACTTCTACAAAACTTTAACTTTCTGTGTTTCTATATTCTGAGCTTGGGCAATATTTGGCGTCTAGAGGCCAACAAATATTACTAATATTTTCTACAATATAATTGGTATCAATCGTGTCTATGTCCTTCAGAGGCAAATCTATACGCTATAGAATACAAATTTTGTCATTTTTCACACAAAAGTCAGGATCCATTTGTCGTGCTAAATATCAACCTATCTTTATCTGGAGCGACCAGAAAATCAGACAAAAATAAAGTTTTTGGTCCATTTCATCCAATAAATGTTAACCGATCTTTACCAAAAACAAAAGGGGTATTCATTGGCCAGAACCGGTACTACATGCAAAATTTCGGTTTTACATGCAAAAAAATTGGTCCATAACTGTGATCTATATCGTGTTTACAAATTATAATGGACGACGGACAGACATGTCTAGATCGACTCAGCTAGTCGAGATATGTCGATCGGTATACATAAAGGTGGGTCTAGGACCAATATTTCGCGGCGTTACAAAGCTATAATACCCTGACAACATAATTGTGCAGGATATAAAAATTTATTTTATAATTTGCGTACAGAGCATGTATAGGTCTAGTTAAAATATTATTGAAGATGGGACTTATGGGTCCTTGAACCTCCCATGCAAAGAGAAATTATTTTGAAAATTTGTAAATCCCTTACGATGATAATAGAATATCCAAAATTCATCAAAACTTTGCAAATTATAATATTTTTTAACAAACATAGATCAAACCCGCAGATGGGACCCATAGATCGATTTTATAAACTTGTAAATATCATTTGACATGATTGAAGTAAACGATTTAATCTGTTGATTGTACATCGTAATATTTCATCCGTCCTACATAATATCCGAAAGGAGTGGGGCCTATAGGACAACTTCTTGTGAATGGTCAACTCTTCGATAAAAAACCAGTAAGGAAAGTAGTAAAGTCGAACTGGGCCGACTATATGATACCCTTCACCACTTTGGGTATATTGTACATATGTACACTTACAATTGTATGTCAATGTCCCCTCGAAGAAACATACTCATGCCTTTCCGCAGCCTATGCTAAATTTAATTTCATTCGGGCATATTTAGAGTCGTCTGCGTACCATCGGACAAATTTATGGAAAACGATGTATAGCTAAATTGATACAAGATATTCGGTATGTCGCACTGTTAAAAATTTAATCTCAATCCGACACCCATTCGAAATACATATGGAAGCTATGGCTAAATCTGCACCAATTTCAACAAAACGCAATATCGTCATTTAAGTATCAATTTGATACGTTGTGCAAAATTTCGTGTTAATCGGACAAACATTAAGATTTTGTTGCACCATTTATGTAAAATCGGACGAAAATATATGTGGTATATGAACCGATTTTCACGAATCTTAACACTCATCGTTCCAGACTTAATCCAGTACATTATGCCAAATTTCGTGCAAATCGAAGGATATATAGGGACTTTGCACCATTTATATAAAATCGGACGAAAATATATATGGGGGCTATATCTAAATCTGAACCGATTTCCACGTTACTTAGTACACATCATTCTAGACTCAATTCAGTACGCTATGCCAAATTTGGTACAAATCGAAGGATACATCATTTACCTAAAATCGGAAAAGATATATATGGGAGCTATATCTACATCTAAACAGATTTTCACGAATCTTAGCACACATCATTCTAGACCTAATTCATTACGCTGTGCCAAATTTCGTGCAAATCGAAAGGCATATAGGTACTTTGGTAAACAATTTACGTTAAATCGGGCGAAAATATATATAGGAGCTATATCTAAATCTGAACCGATTTTCGGGAAACTTAACACACATCATTCTAGACCTCAATTATTGGGCTGTACCAAATGCCGTGCAAATCGAAATATATATAGGGACTTTGATGCAACATTGACATTAAATCGGATGAAAATATATATGGGAGCTATATCTAAATCTGAACCGATTTTTACCAAATAAGTGACCTATGCCAAATTTCATCCAATTCGGGTCATAAATTCGACCTATACTTTGTTTGCAATTTTACATGGACAGACGGACATGTATAAATCGACTAAGAATGTGATTCTATGCATATTCTCAAAAGGAACCATGTGTCTATCTCGTTTCATTTTGCCTGTTACATACATATGCACAAAGACATACTACCTTGTACCACAGTGTGGTGAAGGGTATAAACATATTCCTTATATCTGCTCCTCATGAACATCAAACAGTAATTCCGTTGAAATCATTCGAAAATGTAGAATATCTAAATTTGAACCTATTTGGGGCAAACAAGGCATACGTCAATCTAGTTTACTTCCTCTGAAAAGTATATATATATATGAATGGACTCTATCCTTCGTCATGTAAAATATACAATTAAGAAAAAATCGAGAGTATATTTCAAAAAGAGACTACATTCCAAAAAATTCAAATCGAATATACAAAATAATATTTGCAGAATTTAAATGCAGATGTTTTCTTTTTTTTTTTTGTTCTAAATACTCGTTCCACAAATAAAAATATGTGCAATTAAATTAAAATTTAAAATTTTTCCATTGAAATAAAAATAAACAGTGGACATATTTAAATGGTGAACAATTAAAAATATTTTTTTGTTTGAGGATATAAAAATCGACAAATATCTTAAATTTTTTAAATAAATATCTTTTGGCTACGTTTTCTGAATAATTTTAAATTAATTTAGTTTTTACCTTTTGTTTGGTCATGCATTTGGCATATATTACTTATATACAGTCTGCCCCTCATATTACGGACATATAGAAAATATTTTGTACACCATTGTATATAGTAATTCGGCAAATGTCGATGTAATTGGCAAACGGCAAATGCCGATACGACAAGAGCTAATACGTTATATAAATAATTTGTTATAACCATTGATGCCTGTAAATTATAACAACAAATGTATTTCTTTGGCAAATTGTCAACCACCTAGATAATTCCCTTTTGTATTAATAAATGAAAGGCATATTTTCAAAAGAGCAACATTTGCAAATTCAAAGGACTGACCAAATAATAACAATTCGTCTGACTTGGGCTTTTGTTGTTGGTGCTGTGTTGTTGTTAGTGTCTCTAAGATTTATTCATTTGTTTATTTGTGCAACTATGAATGTGTAACATTGATGAATGTTTGCGGGGTTTGTGTTGTGACGATACCACCCGCTTTTTCTTTGGCTACTTTTGGCGGCGGATATACGAAATTTATTTTGAAAATTTCAAATGACAATTGTTGTGTTTTTCTTGTTGTTGCTGCTGTTTATTTTTACATGTGGGTTCACCGTTACAAGTGGCCATTAATATTTTATCCTCAGACCAGCATGTCTGACAGACATGTGTTTATTTTGTCAAACGTTTTGTCGAGGACCATGTCAACAATTAATACATTGTGATGTGTGAATATTGCCACGAGATCAACGATGATCCATTCTGACAAATCATTAACGATAATGAGTATGGACTTGGTTTTGTTACATCGCAACATTTTCGCAACATGAAATACAACAATGTAAGGAGACATCTTCAATATTTGTCACTTTTGTTTCTATTGTATTGAAATTCTGGGTATAAAAAAAGTAATGAGAAAGGAAAGGACTAAAGTGGGACTGAGGTGACTATATATATCACATGGGGTAAAAACCAATATCCCCACACAGCAATTTTTGAGAACGCCATGGAATTAACAGATTTTGATAATTTACTATGGACGTTCAGGTGTCAGGCAGCGACATTCTTCACACTTTAATTAAACGGCAACATATCACAGCTAATATGTAGACTTAAGTTTCTGAACTAAATTTGCTATTGCTGGTTCGAGAATAAGGACCAACATTTACGTTAATTGAAGTCAGGCAGTAAATTTTCATATTCTCTACCCTAATGGGTAGTGTAAATTAAAGGTTGTTATTAAGGTATCTATATCTGTTTATAATTAAATGTTATATCGAATTTGCCATGTCTATCTATCTATTAGGATAACGATAAAAATCGAGTTTGCTTTGTCGGTCAATTAGCCTCTATATCCCCATATAACTGGCGGTATATTCCAAAAAATTATCAATGCAACACATTCCGGATTCCGAAAAACAAATAATGATCCGCTTAATTTGACATTTATAGCTACCGAATTTGTCTAGACTTTAATAAATGATCAGAGGCTATTAACACGGTATCTCATTTTCGGTATTTTTAAAGTTTTACCGGCATTTTCTCAACAAAGTAAATTTTACAGTTTTTCTTTGACAGAGTCGAAAATGCTAGCCAAGCTCCTAAAATTGTGAATTGTGTTTATGGTTCCGATACTGTAACACACAATTATGTGCAATTTTGGTTATGTAGATTCCGTTCTGGAATTTTTATACCCTCCACCATAGTATGGAGGGTATATTAATTTTGTTTTTCCGTTTGTAACGCATCGAAATATTCATTTCCGACTCTATAATGTATATATATTCTTGATCAGCGTAAAATTCTAAGACGATCTAAGCATGTCCGTCTGTCCGTCTGTCTGTCCGTCTGTTGTAATAACTCTAGAGTTTAAACGAGTTGAGATAGATCGCTAAAATTTTGCACAGAGTCGTCTTTTGTCTGCGGGCAAGTCAAGTTTGAAGATGGGATATATCGGTCCACGCTTAGGCATAGCTCCCATATAAGGGTACCCCAAAATTTTCGGTATTTTGGGGTTCTTGAGCGCGTTTTTCAACCGAATTCGCTGAAATTTGCTACATTGGGTTCGTATTGGGTACTAAATTTCTCCACAAAAAATTATAAATATAGGTCCATATTTTGGGATAGCCCTCATATAAGGGTACCCCCTATTTTGCGGTATTTTGGGGGGTTTGATTTTATTGGGTAGCAAATCTCTATACTAAAATTTATAAATATAGGTCAATTTTTTCGGGTAGCCCCCATATAAGGGTACCTCCCAATTTTCGGTATTTTAGGGTTCTTGAGCGCGGTTTTCAACCGAATTCGCTGAAATTTGGTACATTGGATTCTTATTAGGTACCAAATGTCCCCACTAAAAATTATAAATATAGGTCCACTTTTTCTGGTAGTCCCCATATAAGGGTACCTCCGAATTTCCGGTTTTTGGGGGGTTTTGACCGGATTTTTTCACCGACTTGGCTGTACTTTAGTAATTTGAGTTCTTATTGTGTAGCAAATCTCTCCACAAAAAATTGTAAATATAGGTCTATTTTTTCGGGTAGCCCCCATATAAGGGTACCCCCAATTTTCGATATTTTGAGGTTCTTGAGCGCGTTTTTTAACCGAATTCGCTGAAATTTAGTATTTTGTCGTCGTATATGGTTACAAATCTCCACACCGAAAATTATTCATATTCACCCCTTTTTAGTGGTAGTCCCCATATAACGCTCTTTTTTATATTAAAATAGTTATCTGATTTGTTCCGTATGTTGCTTTTGGGTAGTCGTTACGGGAAATAGTTAATTTTTACCTTAAAAAGACTTTTTAGCCATCAGTTGTAAGCATTCCGCCTTCTAAAGATATTGAGATAAAAGAAAACTCAAACATGATGATAATGGAATATTTCGGCATACATTTATTCATCTCCTTAATATAGTGATATCTCCTGAAGAAACGAATTGAGATAAACAATTAAAATATTGGGTTCTAAATTTGCCTATACCGGTTATTAATTAAGCATAGCCCTCATATAATGATATCCCCAAATATTCACTGTTTCCTACACTATGTAATCAATATTGGTCCCCCTTTAGGCATAGCCTGATATAACTTTGCAATCTAAATTACTGTAGTTTGATGATTATATACTCTACCATATCAGTATCAGGCCACTTTTTGAATCTTACAGATTTTAGGAAAAATCCTCATTAAAAATTTGTATTTGATGTACATAATGGTTTACATAAATCGGTTTGTAGAATTATCGGTATATGCCTACTTTTTGGTATGTTCCCTATATTTTCATTGTATGTACCTGTCAGTATAACTGTGGTTGAGGGTATCCAAAGTTCGGCCCTGCCGAACTTAACGCTTTTTCACTTGTTGATATTAAAGATGCACCGGCCGTCGAAAATGTCGCCCAGGAGCTAAAAATCGACCAAAAAAGGTATTAAACCATTTAAATAAATAAAGCCAGTGAGCGGAGCAGTATAGGCGGACGGGCGGAATATACGATACCCTACACAACTTCCACGGAACTCTAACTGTCTGCGGATTTTTATTCTGAGCATGGGAAATATTTCGTCATAGTTGCAACCTCTTGCCCGATTAGAGGTCAACGGCATCTCTTCCTTATACTGATCTATTTTCCGAATATTACTAATATTCAGTACAGTCCTTCTAATTACTTGTCCACATTCCCTTTACAGTGGGTTGTGTTGTGATGTTCGGCTTTCAATTGTAGCCTATAGATCGACTCGAAAAAACACAAAAAACCAGTAAGGAAAGTAGTAAAGTCGGACGGGGCCGACTATATGATACCCTTCACCACTATGGGTATATTAAACAGGACTATTATCATGAAATTGTATGAAATAACATATGTGATATTTATCTAAATGTGAAACGACCTAGATCTATCCATAAACATGTCATTCGTTTGTTACAATGGAACAAAAGTATGTAAATCGACTTCAAACAAATGTCAATAATTCATCCGTTGAGCTAGGTCTGTACTTCTAGAAAACCCAACTACGTTATTCTATGCTCAATTTTGTACGTTGTGCAAAATTTGATGTCAATCTAACAAATATTAGGAGTTTTATGCACAATTTACTTATATATGGATACTATATCTAAATATGAACCGATTTCAACGAAACTTGTCACAGGTTAAGTTATACTAATTTCAGTACGTTTTGTTCCTATCAGCCATATATTGGTTCCTTGGTGCGTCAATTACTTAAAATCAATCTATAATATAAAGAGCTATATCTAAATCTCAACCGATTTTCACTAAACTTGGCACACATTATTCTGGATTAAATTAAAAACGCTATGCAACATAAGAACTTGGTACATTATTTAGATTAAATCGGACGAAAATATATATCTAGATCTGAATCGATTTTCACGAAACTCAGCACAAATCATTCCAGCATCAATTCAGAACGCTATGCCAAAATTTGTGCCAATCGAAGGATACATGTGGTGCACCATTTACATTAAATCGGACGAAAATATATATGGGAGCTACATCTAAATCTGGACCGATTTTCACGAAACATACCAGACATCATTCTAGGCTCAATTCAGTACATTATGTCAATTTTCGTGCAAATCGAAAGATATATAGGTACTTTGGTGCACCATTTACATGAAATCGGACGAAACTATATATGTGAGCTATATCTAAATTTGGACCGATTTTTACGAAACTTGGCAGACATCACTCTAGGCCCAGTTCAGTACGTTATACCAAATTTCGTGCAAATCGAAAGATATATAGGGACTTTGGTGCACAATTTACATGAAATCGGACGAAACTATATATGGGAGCTATATTTAAATCTGAACTGAAATTTTTCCCAATTTCAATAGGGTTCGGCCTTGGGCCAAACAAATGAGCTGTGCCAAATTTCATCCAATTCGGATCATAAATGCGACCTGTACTTTGCTCACAAAAATACATGGACAGACAGACGGACGGACGGACATGCTTAAATCGACTTAAAAAGTGATTCTATGCATATTCTCAAAAGGAACCATGGGTCTATCTCGTTTCCTTTTGCCTGTTACAAACATATGCACAAAGACATAATACCCTGTACCACAGTGTGGTGAAGGGTAAAAAAAAAATAATTTTCGATCCACTTCATCCCAATATTAATATCTGATCATCAACAAAATTATAGGCGTTGTCCTTGGCCATACCTCGACAATCATAGACATTTTCAAAATGATCTGCACTTTATTTTCGCCCCCTAATGTGATAATGTGTTACTAAATAATATCTGAATACGTAAGCACCTGTAAATATTTACGTGTAACTCCCACATCCGAGTACACACGACCATAAAATTGATATCAATTTTAGGGTCAACCCCTCCTCTTGGATATGCTATCAACTTCTAGGGTCTTTGTTTTTCAGGGGTAAATATACACGCTATAGAATACAAATTTTGTCATTTTTCACAAAAAAGTCAGGGTCCATTTGACCCGCTAAATATTGACCAATCTATATCAAAAAAGGCATGCGCATTTCTTTGGCTCCATGCAAAAATTCGCGGTGTTGGGGCCAAAACTGCGGCCTCTGGATTTGTGAGAAATCATAATCCGATTATTTTGATATGTTTTGGAAAGACGGATTATATTTCGATATAGTTCAATAGTTTGGCATTGCTCCGATATAGAAGTGCAGCCACATTTTTTTGCATTTTTAGGATTTTATACCCCATTACAAATCAATATGGTTGTAATTAGAAATTCCAGGTTCTTGAAGGGCCATAAGGGCCAACGTTTCGACATGTTTAGTCATTGCCTACATATAAATATTCCGACCATTTTAATGGGCGAAGTCGTTTTAATTTGGCATTTCATGTTCTTGTAGTGTATCCTATTTTTCGACATGTTGAGAGTCATGCCCGAATTTTGATATTTCCAATGCACAGCTCGGGATTGAAAATTTAGGCCTTGAATTTTCCAATCCATTCATTCTTGTCTGTAGTTTAGTACTTGGTTTTCCCAATGGTCTTCCTGGAGTTCATTATGATTCCCAAAATTTCACAATTCAAAATTAGTTTTCCAAATATAGTATACAAATTGACGAATATATAACTTTGTCGCTCATTTATTGACTTTTGCAACAACAGCAATAAAATGCCCTAATTGTTGTTGTTGGCGAGCAGTTTTGAATTACGTCCAGACAAACATGAATACCAAAAATAAACCAGACAAAAAAGCAAAATTTACAAAAATAACAATGTCAGCAAAACAGAGTGATTTCTAATTTAAATGATCATCACTCAATGCCAAGCGGCAAGAAAAAAACAACAAAAACAGCATTTGCATGAACGAAGAACATTTGTTTCTTTTTGTTTTCATTTTCATATCAAGAAAAAGACGAAGAAGAAAAAATTAAAAATAAATATCTCTCTTGCAAAAGGGGCAAATGAATATTTTTAAAACCAAATTTACATTAAATGATTCTATGTGTGTGTGTGAGCGTTTGAGTGCATATACATACATATGTATATGCATGTTAACATTTTTCCAAATTTAGTTGGAAACAACGAATTTATTTTTCGTTGTGGTGAGGCCAACAGAAAAAACTTTATACGCAGTTCTTATCTTACACAATTCTGAGTGGAATAATTTGAGATATTGTGTGGCGTTGTCTGTATGCGTGCGGATGTTTTCGAACTTAAAACAATGAATAAAATATTTTTTAATTAAACTCTTCAAAGATACCTGAAGTTGATTAATTTTGTTGTTGTAGTTGTGAACTTTAAGAATAATTGAAAACTCATATTAATTCATAGAATTGAAACAGGAGAGACGGTCTTCAATGAATTAGCATTCGCAAGTACGAGACAATTTCATGACAATAATTTATTAAGAGAATTGATAAAATTTCTAAATTGCATAGACATAGGTAGGAAATAATCATAACGTATCTCAATTGTCTCAATTATACCTTACTTTTTAATCGATAGTTACAACAATTTGGAAGCCTTATTTTAGTCTATTTTATTCCAAAAAAAATTTGTATTCTTGATCAGGGTTAAATTCTAAGACGATCTATGTATATTGTAGCCACGCTATCTTTTGAAGGAATTAAGATAGGATTCGTAGGGTTGCCTCAAGTTAGAAGATTGGCTATATGGGTCTATGTTTTGGGGTAGACCTCATATAACAGTATCCCCAAATTTGAGATATTTTGGCCTCATTTTTAAAACAAATTTGCTGTAATTTAGTATTTTGCAAAATCATCGACCAAATTTATATATGGGAGCTATATGTAAATCTGGGCCGATTTGGGAGTTATATCTAAATCTGAACCGATTTCACACACAAATTTCGTTTAAATCGAACATGCATAGGTTCATTATCTATGGGAGGTTTATCTAAATCTGAACCGATTTCAACAAAACTTAACACACAACATTCCAGACTCAATTCAATACGCTCTTGAAAATTTCGTCACATTCGGACAAATAATGGACGTTTAGTGCATAAACTCAGATAGGAATATATATGAGAGATATACCTAAATCCAATCCGATTTCAACGAAACTTTCGTCTTAATCGGACAAATATTGAGAGTTTAAAACTCATTTTACATAAAATCGAATGAACAAATGTATGGGAGCAATATCTAAATCTGAACCTATTTTAACGAAACTTAGCACACATCATTCTAGACTAGACTTTGGTAGGTTATACAGAATTTCGTGAAAATCGAAAGACATATATGGGCTTTGGTCCACCATTGACATAAGATGGGACAATAATGTATGTGGGAGATATATTTAAATCTGAACCGAGGTCAACGAAACTTAGGACAAATCATTTTAAACTTTATTTAATTCCTTATGTACAATTTCGTATAAATGAAAAGAAATATTAAGGCTTCGGTGAACCATTCACATAAAATAGGACGAAAATATATATGAAGGCTATATCTAAATCTGGACCGATTTTAATGCAACTTAACATGCGTCACTTTGGACTTAATATAGTATGGTATTCTAAATTTTATCTGAATCGGATATACTATGTGAGTTTAGTACACCATTTACACCAAATCGGACGAAGAATATATATGGAAGCTATATCTAAATCTGAGAAACTTATTTCAGAAAAAAAGAAGAATGAACAAGAAAAACGTGAAGTCCGGAAATTGTACTAAAGAGTAAAACACCAAACGTAAAGCTTTGGTGAGGCACATCCTCCTGTAGAGATGAAGAAGGAAACCTGGTGACAGATACAGACAGCGGAATGCATGCCCAATGATTGGGACCTCAGCATTCTGTGTCCCGTGAACAAAAAAGGAGACAAGCCGATATGTGCCAACTATAGATGAATAAGGAATAAGTTTCCTTCCCATAGCACAGAAAGTGCTATCCAGCGTGCTGTGTGAACGACTGAAGAAGAATGTTCAAAGACCTAATTGGACCATACCAATGCGGCTTCAGACCTGGCAAGTCCATCATTGACCAGATTTTCACTCTGCGACAAATCCTTTTAATGACCCACGAAAATCACATCGACCATCTATTCGTCGACTTTATAGACGCATTCGAAAGCCCTATCTGGAGGTGTTTAAAGCCATCTCTGCGTTCGACATTCCTGCAAACTAATACGGCTATGCTTCGAGAGGTCCTTTCCGACTTTAACTGCTGACCTTGTGTCATTTAAAGGAAAGGACCTCTCGGAGACCTTTAATACCAAACGAGGATACAGACAAGGTGTCAGTTCGTCGTGCGGCCTGGTTAATATCCTGCTGGAAAAGGTCGTACGAGATGCAAATGTGAATAGAAATGACACTCTGTACACCAAACAACACATATTACTCGCCTCGGCCGATGACATCGACATAATGGGTAACAGAGCGGTAACAGCCACCTTTGAACAAATTGAGAAGGAGTCTGCCAAAATGCAGTAACTGTCGAGAAGGGCAAGCTGATGGTATCAACGCGCAAGACGTCCGGTAGACTCGGACCAACTGTGGAGCTTAAGAACTACAGCTTCGAGGTAGTCAAATATTTTATATACCTTGTTACAGCCAAAAATAAAACTAATGACATCTGTTTTGAAATTCGGAGAAGGATTGTGATGGCCAACAGATGCTACTATAATCTAAGTAAGCCGTTTAGAAACAAGACGCTGATATTACCCGTGCCGTGCGCAAGCAGATAAGGCAGCTCTTGGGGTGTTTGAGAGAAAAATTCTCCGGAAGATCTATGGGACATTTACGGTGAAGATCTATCTATTCTCTGACATCGACATAGTCAGATCTATTCTCTGACATCGACATAGTCAGACGCATCGAGCTGCAACGACTATGTCGGTTAGGCCATGTTGTGAGAATGGATGAAGATGCTCCAGCCCAAAAGGCATATAAAAGCGAGCCAAGTGATGGTTCGCGCAAAAGGGGAAGGCCACGAATCCTATGTAAAGATCAAGTAGAAGGCAACATCTCGGAAAATTGTCTATCAAATTGGATGAGATGCTCACAAGACCGACACGCTTGGAAATCATTTTTCAAGCTCGGCTTATGGAAGAACCGTTCTTCCATAAGCCAGCTAAGTAAAGTAAGTAAGTATATCGAAATCCGAACCGATATCAACAAAACATAACACTTGTCATTCTTTACTTAAAGAATAAAAATAATTATTTTATATCCTACACATTTTAAAACAATTTGGGTATGTCTGTCTATACATCTGTTGTAGTCATACTACGTTCAGAAGGTATCGAGATTCGATACTATGTATAAAAAAAATAATATAAAAATACAAAAAGATTTTTTTTATTATCCGTATTTTCAATGTTTAGCGTCATTTCCAATATTCGTATGTTTCCATCATTAGTTATAGCGTCATATATTTATTCACCAACTAAAGAGGTTTTAGCCAATCTTCTCAAACTCATTCGTAGTAGTATAGTTCCACGTAGGGTTGAAAACTTAATTTCAAGTAACAGTATACATGTTGGGAATCTGCCCAACCCTTTAGATGACGAAATCGAAATGGACCTCATCGATCTCGATAAATAATTTATCGATGAGGTCCCATCTCCGCAGAAGAAAAAACGTCATTCTTCTTCTTGAAGTTTATACAAATAAAGTGGATCGCCAGATCAAATAAATAATTTAATTAATTATTTCATCAATTTGAAATTAATAAAAATGACCGACAGAGGGTATCAAAAACTCGGCCTGTCGGAACGTAATGCCTTTTCCCTTGCTATTTTATGTATTAACTGTTTTCTATGCACTTCTGCGCCACCTATATAAATAGAAGATTGCAATTTCATTTCATTTTCCATTCATGTTTCATATTATTTACAATATATTTATTACCAACAAGCAACCTTGACATTGTGGACTTACCAACACCACCTACATCAAATTTGGCTTGTCCAAAAATTTAATACCTCAACAACATACCACCTGTTAGTTTTGTTGGTTGGTATTCTTGTTTGACAGACCTCAACATAATACCACATTAAATTAAAAAGAAAGAACGAATGGAGAAAATCTTAACTAGAACAAGTTCACATTTCTCCTGTTGTTGGTATTGTTGTGGCATTTCCAAAGTAACAAACGGAAAAATCTTCTTAACAAAAAAAGAAAAAACAGGTGAACAATTCATAGGTTGCTTTAGGTGGCAGGTGGTTGGGATGGTCGGTAGAATTATGGTAAACGCAACAGTTTCTACTTTTTTTTGGGAGGGAAACTGTGACAAAAGTTCAAATCCAACTTTTACTTTCATATTAGTCGGCATTGGCTTGGTTGACTGTCTACCTTTACCTCTTCGCTTACAATTCCCACTTATTCATTCGGTCGTTCATTCATTCTTTTATGGAAAGTTTTTGCTTTATACACACTCACGAACACACACACACCTTCTACTATTTCTTTTCCAGTAAAATGAGTTTTCAGCTTTTCAGTGCAAACCCAGAAAAACCACAAAAGGTTAAAATGGAGTTCCCTGATCTGTGCTTAGAGTAAAAATGTGTGGCCGTACATGGAAATGTGTGGTTGCCTGTATTGCTTTTGTTGAAGTTGAAGGATAACTTAATGTGGTTGGGTGAGTGTGTTCGTGTGCGTGTGTGTGCGGGTGTCACTTTGTATGGGGGATGATTGGATGCTCAGTCTATCTGCAAATCTGACTTTTATAACATTGTGTCAATACCTTTATCAACAACGGCAACAAAAGTAACAACATTGTCACTTTGAAGCCAAAGCCTAAGCAACGGTAACCCGGCTGGTTTACCAATATCGACCTAGTGTTGAACACCATCGACGTCGTCTTGGTTGAATGAAAACGACCATAAAAAGGTCTCCCTTTTAATAAGGGTTTATATTTTATATTGAAAGTCATTGGTACGCATAGATGGCTTATCTTTTTATTGTGCGCCCAAGACGCATTCTTCGTGCGTTTGTGTGTGAGTTCCTTTTAAAGACATTTCTTTTTCTCGAAAATGGTACCCAGATCACAGCCACTTGGTTAAGTGTTCCCTCGTTAATGCTTCAATAACTTTGTCTTGGTCAATAAAAGTTGATTTGTTGTTGTACATTAAAGAGAGAATTGTTTAAGAGCAATTGTCAACTTTTCTCTTAAAACTAAACTTATTCAGCGACAAAAAGCTTTTGCTATAGAAGTTAGTATGTGAAGGTTTGTTGAAAGTTCTGCACTTCAGTTGAGCTCAAGTTGGTTGTTGTCTTCAATACAAAGTTTAACACCACAGAAGGGTTAGATTACATTTCCACCATTTTTATGCGAATAAAAGGTTCGTTACAAAAGCTATTATGGTGAGATTTATCATTCAATACACTCATACAAATTATACATACACATCATACAATGTATGTATACATTTCGTAAAAGACAAAAAATAACAGTAGGAGAATAGAATTTTAATTGTTATGTGGCGGGATATTTATATTAGAGCTGTGTCAAAATATGGACCTGCATTTCAACAAAGACCTTTTACATACTAGAATAACCGAGATTCAATATTAGATCCCCTTTGGGTGGAAAATACGACGAAAAACTTCAAAATACCAATATCACATGTGGACCGTCTGAACCTTTTCTGGCATTTACTTTAACAGTAGAAGTGTATCGTACACACGAGGAGAATTTCTGCAGCACACAGTACACCTATTTGAAATGTATTCCTTACACTGTTATATGTTTGTATTTCTCTGTGAGTGTATAGCTAAAGTATGAACTAGGATAAATCCATTCGGTCAGGATCTTCCTTATTTATACCCTCCACAACACTGTGGTACAGGGTAGTATGTCTTTGTGCATATGTTTGTAACAGACAAAAGGAAAAGAGATAGACACATGGTTCCTTTTGAGAATATGCATAGAATCACTTTTTAAGTCGATTTATGCATGTCCGTCCGTCCGTATTTCTGTCCATATTAAATTGTTAACAAAGTACAGGTCGCATTTATTATCCGAATTCGATGAAATTTGGCATACGTCACTTATTTGGTCCAAGGATCCTATTGAAATTGGGAAAAATCGGTTCAGATTTAGATATAGCTCCCATATATATTTTCGTCCGATTTAAGGTAAATGGTGCCCCAAAGTCCCTATATATCTTTCGATTTGCACGAAATTTGGCACAGAGTACTAAATTAAGCCTAGATATTGCTTTCATATATATTTTCGTCCGATTTTAGATAAATACTGCATTAGAGTCCCTATATATCTTTCGATTTGCACGAAATTTGGCATATCGTACTAAATGAAGTGTAGAATGATGTGTGTTAAGTTTCGTGAAAATCCGTTCAGATTTAGATATAGCTCCCATATACATTTTCGTCTACATATATCTTTCGTAATGAACTTAGTATAACCTATATGTTAGATGTAAATGCTGCACCGAATTCTCTAGTTGGGTCCAATTGGCACAACTTATTGATGTTATTATGAGATAACGTGTGGCAAGTTTTCTTGAAATTGGTTCAGATTTAGATATAGTTCCTATATATAGTTTCGTTAGGTTTTAATTAAAATGTGCACCAAAGGCCCAAAGTTATATAGTTTATATAACCTAGCATGAAGAAAATTTTCATGAATCGGTTCAAATGTGGATAGAGCTACCATACATATTTTCTCCCCATTTTAACTAAATGATGCACCAAGAACTCAAAATATGGCCGATATTCTGTGACAAGTTTCGATGAAATCGGCTTAGATTTCGATATAGCTTTTATACATACTTTCGTCCGATTTGAAATAAATGACGCACCAAACTCCTCATGTTTATCAGATATTTATTCAAATAATCAACGGGTGTCCGATTGATATTTGTTTTAAATTGATATACATGATTTGATCCCATTGTAAGAAGCAAATGAAAAATTTAGTATAGGTTGCAGAATGACATATTTATGGATTCAATTTCATTTTACTGGTCGTTCAAAGATGCGACGTTTGTTAGGATTCATTTGTTGAATATACCCAAAGTGGTGAAGGGTATCATATAGTTAGTCCCGTCCGACTTTACTACTTTCGTTACTTGTTTTTCTTTTCAGTTGATACATGACGACATTGACGACAATGGATCTCTAAAAAAATTTACGTAGCAGAAAAATTATCCAAATTTAATACAAACCAGTGAGCGGAGCAGTATAGTCGGACGGGGCCGACCATATGATACCCTACACAACTACCACGGAACTCTAACTTTTGTGTATGTTTATTTATTATCAATATTTTGTGATATGCACCCTCTTGACCGATTAGAGATCAACAGCACCTCTTCCTTACAAATACATATTTTCCGAATATCCCAATATTCTGAACAGCCCTTCTAATTACTTGTCCAGATTCACTTCACCGTGTGTTGTGTTGTGATTTTCAGTTTTGTAGCCTATAGATCGACTCGAAAATATACAAAAAATTTAGTTTTTGGTCCACTACATCCCAAAATTTTAATCTAATCATCACAGAAAATTATAGGCGTTGTCCTTGACCATACCTGGATCCTCAAGGAAAATTTCAAAGCGATGAGCGATATATTTCCTTCCTCTATTGTGGTAATATGTTACTAAATTATATATGAATACGTAACCTCCTGAAAATATTTTCGTGTAACTCCAACATCCTAATACATACGACCATATAATTGGTATCAATTTAAAGGTGAACTACTTCTCTTGGATATACTATCAACTTCTTGGGTCTATGTCTTTCAGCAGTAAATATATACGCTATAGAATACAAATTTTGTCATTTTTCACACAAAAGTCAGGGTCCATTTGACCCGCTATAATCCTCCAACCACGCAAGACATTGTTAAACTTTGAAGAGACTGGAGTGGTTACAAATATTGTAAGACTTTTGAATCGTCGTCTCGCTCATTCCGCAGATAATGTTGCTGCGGTAAGTGAAAGTGGTGCCGAAGACCCGAATGTGTCGATTCCAGGAATTAGGTCTGGCTTACGGCATATTATGACGTATTTTGCCACAACTTGACCGACTATTACCTTTTTGCAATAAAGATTTACTGGCCGCGTTATTTCACGTTTTAGTGATATAAACTGGACGTCAAAATGTGTGATTTGACATCATGTGATTTGATACCATTAGACTTGTTTATGGGACTACGCAGAGACGGTGTTTATGCAAATAAAACTTAAGCTCTTGAACACTTAAAAATCAACATACGTCCATTTTACCACTTAAAATTCACCACCTAAAATTCTTATTTTATGATACAAAGTAAAGCATACGTCATTCCTAATAGTTTTGGTTGTATGTGTGCAGCAACCTATCGATAAAATAAACGCAGCATCTTTGGAGTACCACTGACGTGACGGACAAACATACATACGGGAGCTATATCTAAATCTGAAAAGATTAAAAAAAATAATTTTGTCTAAATATAGTAGGAAGAATGGCACATTTGAAAAGCGCCCATAAAATCTCGGTTTAAATTTTTTCCGACCCGCAACCAATTTTTCTTATATGACAATCTTGTTCTCTATCAGCGTATGGCTAGCTTTTTCAGTTGTCGACAAAAATTTGATGAGTGATTATGTTTCACAATGCAATTGTAAATTTTTAATTTTTTGGTTGTAAGGGCACAGTGATCGATTTTTTTTTTTGCATTCCAACAATCATTTCTAACATAACTAATGTATTTTCTTTCATATATATTACCTACAAAATAAATTATTATACATTTCCGAAAAATTCCGCAGGTGGCGATATCATCGTCACAGGATAAACTTTAAATATTTGTTGTAACATTTATAAGAAATCGGCCGAAAAAGGGATCTATATCTAAATCTGGACCTGATTTCTACATTCTAAGCTCAATAGATAGTGAAGAAATTTCCCATATCGTAATTTCTTCACTATCTGACAAACTATGGATATGTAGTGTCTATCTAAATTGCCCGAAATCGTATATTGCAATATTTAGACTAAATATACTTGGTTTACAATAGTAGAGCTGCAATCGGAGTCAATCTAATTTGCCCATTGTTTAACTAGGCTTCGACTACTCATTTTTAAAAATCTAATGTTCAATAGTTTAAAATAAAAATGCGAGAAAATTTGAAAGAAGGGATATGGGGAGTATTACACTAATCTGTGACATGGCTTCATAGAAAGTTACAGATAATGCAATGATTATCTCAGTTTTTGAATCAGAGTCGGTATATAAAGTTCACTGTGCCTCAAAACAGTTTAAGCCCTCCTACATAGGTTTTTCGGTTAACAATAAACCTTTAAGTATTCCCATATATATCACTAAATTTCTTAATAGGGCGACCATCTTTCATTGGTTATCACTATATATATATTAAGCAACCACATTCTCTAAAAATTAGGCAATATATTTATTATTAAAATTTGTTGTTTTATTTCGTATAATTTGTTGGTGGATACAACCAAAGTCTATGAATTGTTGATTTTGTCTTTTAGCTAGCATTTGATGTTGCTTCATCTTTACTGGCAATTTATATTTTGAGTTTTTTTATATATTTTTATGATTATATGTGGGGATAATCACTGCGGCCAGTAAAAGTATCGTCAAGAGTACATATGGGCTCCACAATCACCGACCTAATCATGAGCATCATCATTGCAACAACTACTGCCGTAGTCATCATTGAAATTGCTTTATATTGTAATACCCCAAATGAACTAAAGTCTCATTTTAAGTTACTTCGGATGCCTAGTGGTCTGGTTGATACATCTTTTTGTGGCCTGTAGTTTATTTTTATTGCAGATTTGGTTTTTTGTCTTTCGTTGGTGTTGTCAGTTTCAGTTACCTTTATGTTCGGTTAATGGCAAATGTTTGTATTATCCGAGTTTATGGGGCACGAGTTTTATTTTAACGTTTAATGCCCATCACCACCAACGACTGCACTTAAGTTTCGGATCATCAGTTACATTGGCCGGGAAACAGAAGACATACTCGCTACTAAATAGTTGATGTCTGAGATAGATATGACAGAAATATTTTGTTGTCATTTAAAAAGGTGGGAGCGAAAAAACCCAAATTGAATTTCATGAGATTTTTTTCATAGCATATGATATATTTTGAGATTTTAGAGTTAAATACATTTTATAAAGTTGTGTGTTTTTCTTAATATTCATATTTTGTATTCCCATGGCATAATGTATAAAATTAAAGCGAACATAAAAGTTTCAGTGTCTTAGGCTGAAAAGCTACTTAAAGTATACATAAGTTTAAACTTGTGAAGTGGGCATAAAAGTATTACCTTGTACATAATAAGAGGAATTATTGAAATAGGCATATTTTTCAAAAACATCTGGCATAGATTTAACAGGGTAAGAATTATAATTATTCCCATGGTGGAGGTTATACTAATTCTTAATACAATTTTTGGAAAACACACAATTTGTCATTCCGTATGTATCACCTCGAAATATTAACCGGAGACCTATATATATTCTTGACCAGAATAAAATTCTAAAATTCGGTTGATATCACGATAGAACTCGCAATATTAAAGACAGAGATTTGGAATTTTGCATTATCTAGTAAGCTGCAATTAGCTGTTTGTGGTTCTCATTGTGTATAAAAAATCCTTACTAAAAATTATTAATATTGGTTCACATTTTAGGGATGTGCCCATATAACGCTACACCCCCATATTCGGTATTTCAACTCTTTTGGGCCGTTTTTCAACGGAATCGCTTCTAATTTAATACTAGGAATAAATGTTAGCTCTATTTTTGGTACTTGGTTGTTATTGCAGGTTCTTGAATGGTAAAAACCCACTTTTCAGAAAATTATAATTATAAGTGGATGTACATAAATGTGCAGCACCATCATCGATATATTATAGGATTAAGCCATATTTTTCTACCGAAGTGACTGTCGTTAGTCATTGTTGTTTCTTGGAGGTTGATCTATTCAATGTAAGTTTTGACATACCCCCCATATAAAAGTCACAACCCGTTTACGGTATTTTGAATGTTTTATCCACAGTTTTTTCACGAAATTCATTGACGAATTTTGGAGGGCGAAAAACATATTTTATGAAAATTATCAATATAGGTCTATGCTTTGTCCTAACCTCCACTTTAGCCGGATTTTCTCGCCAAAATGGCGATATTTACCCCCTTTACCGATTTTTATTGAAGTGGAGGGATCCTGGAGGGTTAAAACTATTTTCAAAAAAAAAAAAAATCTATGTACACTTATGTCTAAGTAAAGGTACTGACCTTTTTATACCCTCAGCCTTATGGCTAATGAGGTTGATCTATTCAATGTAAGTTTTGACATACCCCCCATATAAAAGTTACAAACCATTTACGGTATTTTGAATGTTTTACCCACAGTTTTTTTCACGAAATTCATTGCCGAATTCTGGAAGATGAAATACATATTTTATGAAAATTATCAATATAGGTCTATGTTTGGTCCTAACCTCCACTTTAGCCGGATTTTCTCGCCAAAATGGCGATACTTACCCCATTTACCCGATTTTCGATATATTGAAGTGGAGGGATCCTGGAGGGTTAAAACTATTTTCAAAAAAATCTATGTAGATTTATGTCTAAGTAAAGGTACTGACCTTTTTATACCCTCAGTCTTATGGCTAATGAGGGTATATACACTATGATACGGTATATACACTATGATGCCTCATCTAAATATTGGTTTTATATCCCATATTTCTTTTAGTTTTTGCACAACTGTCACTGGAATATCGGGAAAATCCGTTTAGCAAAGTTTGTTCTTCGGCATAAGGTGTATATATTCTGAAAGTACGTTTCGAGACCTTTCAACTGATGTGGGTCTCCATACTGCGTCCATTTTAGTTTTTGCGCAATATGGCGTTTTCTACACAGAGTCCCCACTGTCACTGAGACTTGCAATTTGGAGTCGATTTACACATGCCCGTTCGTGCGTTGTTCGTCTGTCTGGCTGGCTGGCACAATAACTCTCCAAGGGAATAACCGATTTCATTCAAACTTTGCACATCTTAATATTTCTTCAAAACTTAGTTTTAGTTCGAAGAAGGGGATTATCAGTCCACTCCTTCTGGTACCTCCCCCACAAAATGGTCAAAATAGTGCTAAAAATTAATTATATATTAACATGCAAACGGACTATCTGATTTTAACGAAACTTTGTACAACCTAGGGAGATGGGACTCATTGGGAGATGGGACTCATTGGTTCACTCCTTCTGGTACCTCCCACACGCAGGGTCAAAATTTTCAATATTTATATATCCAAGATGGGACACATTGATCCACTCCTTCTAGTACCTCGACAAAATTAGCAAAATTGTGCTAAAAATTAATTATATAATAACATGCAAACGGACTATCCGATTTTAACAAAATTTTGTACAACCAATTATCATTACCAAGTCTAGATCAAGTAGGAAAATGGGGCACATTGGTCCATTCCTTCTGGTACCTCCCCCACAGAGGGTCAACATTTTCAATATTTATCCAATATAAGACTAATGGAATGCCCGATTCGAACCAAACTTTGCACAACCTATAACCTTTACCAAACCTAGATCAAGTTTCGACGGGACCTATTGGCCCACTCCTTCTGACACCTCCTCCACAAATGATCCAAATTTTCAATATTTATAAATCCAATATCAGCCGATTGGAATGCCCGATTTGGACCAAACTTTGAACAACCTATTATCTTTACCATGCCTAGATCAAGTTTGAAGGTGAGATCCATTGATCCAATCCTTATGGCACCTCCCACACAAATGGTATACATTTGTGTATAACTCCGAATACCTCCTCCGTATACCATAGGGTGAGGGTATATATCTGTCGCCATAAAACATGTTCCCGTGTATCTATGTAGTTACTTAGTACATATAAAAACAAAATTCACTTTTAATAAAACCATTTTCACACAATCAACCTCATCCACAAACAAAAGCGAAACCAATTTTCTTCTTCATTGAAGATGACTTTTAAGATACAACACAGCTCCCAGTTGGTTGTGACTTTTGGGTAAGAAATAAATAATTTCATACTCATAGCTCCTTACTGCAATTGCAGATGTTTTGACTTTTCAACACTGCAACAACAACTACAACAAAAAAGATTCACTCTCAATGGAATTGAATTGAAGAAGAAAATCCAGTATTTGATATTTACCCAAAATACCGGTAACAATGCTGCTGGAGCTGTCAAAAGACGGTGTGTCGTGTGAATCATGTTTTCCAGTAACCCATTTGTGGAAACTTTAATGCCACAGCCAATAACCACCACCATATCATTGTCAGTGATAGAATTAGACGAAACAAATGAGTTGGAGCATTGGAAGAGACAAGCAAATGTTGACTCTGTCATTTTCCATATAATACTAAGAATACACAGGGAGTCTCAATGGAGATTGTGTGCTTAGTATGAACAGTGGTTTAAAGGAATATTAAAAATTATAGATAATAAATCCATTCGAGGATTATTACTTATAAGCCCCTAAGACCTCATGTAAGCCCCAATTCAGGGATTTAATGGCGTTTATTCCCATTGAAGTTGCCAAAATTTGGCATTCCGAGTTTTTTTGTGGCTTAATACATATACAATTTTCCATATATTTCAATGTTCAACAAAAACATATACAAAGGACTTGATCCACTTTTGGATTTTAAGGATCCATGCCAAAATGTTCAATTTAATTGTCTGTAAAAAACATATGAAACAATGAAGGCCATTTTTTACATAGAACCTATATGTAGGGCCCTTCGATTTTATGAATTTTGAATTTGCACCTATTTTCTAAAATTATTTTAATTGAGAGTTATTAATTCTAAACTTCATTTAATGCAATACCACTGTGCCCTTTGCAATTGTGGGAGACAATTCACAGCTTCTCCATGTTGCTTTTCTTCCATCTTGCTGGGAGTACAGATAGATTACATGAAATCCAATACATAGGGTATACGAGTAATACGACGATGCTCATGCTGCTGTCTTACAAGCTGTACAAATATAATTTGTTAAATCATCTCAGTTTGTTTTCCACTTGTTTAGCTCCCCGGCACCACCACAATCGGGTAAACAACAGTTTAAGGGATCGTTAACATTTTAACTTTTGAAATTAAACGCAAATGTTGGCACTCAATCATGTCGAAAATATCGATTGTCTACCAAAACGATGTGCAAATTGTTGTATTTAATGTGGGATTCAAAACATTTGTTTTCTTTTTTGGTTTTGGTTGTCCGACCAACGAATATTTTCAATATCTACAATATTTCAAGTGCTGTGTGAGTCAGTGTGTGTGTTTGCTTCCACTACAAGAAGTTGACTAATATGTGAAATATATAAATTACCACAAGTGTTAGAAATTTCAAATACATTGTATGTGGGGAAAACAAATGAAATATTTATGATACTCATATCTTTAAATATTCTAATGTAAATATGAATATATAAACTGATACAAATTAATTTCTTTTTGATATTTTACATGAACATATTTATAGGCAATCAGCTAGGAAAATAGACAAATCCAAAGATTCATACATATCGACTTAAACAATCATAAATATTGCCATCTTGAATGCAAAATTCCTTGTCAATGGTCTGATTTATGTTCTTAGGTAAAAATCTTGATCGATTTTAAGCAAACTTGATATGCTGCAGCATAGCGCTCTGTCCAAAAGTAAATTTAAATCTAGCCCGATTTCAGAAAACTCAAGACCAGTATCAATTTCGAAAGCTGTGAATGTTCTTGTCTCAATTGAACAAGAGTTCAGTTTTTGCAAAATTATTGGAACTATATCTAAATATGAACCGATTTTAACGAATTTAAAAACAAAACATTCTGAACTCAATACAGTACGCTATGAAAATCATGGTCTCAATCGGACAAACGTTGGGTGTTTGGTGCATCATTTATATAAAATCGGACGAAAATATATACAAACCGATTTCAAAGTAATTTAACACAATTCATTTACGACTCAGTTCAATATTCTATACAAAATTTCTGTAGTGAACTATTTACATAATATCGACTGAAATGTATATGGTAGGTGTATATAAATTTGAACAAATTTTTACCTATTCCAATACTTTCGACTGAATGTAGGTCTATGTTTCCACACTGTTTCTCTAAACATCTCCGACTCAATAATGATACATTATTAATAATGTCTGGTATTGTTTTGGTAATTAACTATTGAAGAGACCTATGTAGTGTTCAGTAATTATAACGGACTGGTGTGTTTTGTGAATGCGTTTTTTCTGTAGTGTATTCCAGATCATAAAAGCATGCGAACTCTTTCATTTGTATATGAAGCAAAAAGTTCTTACAGATTCCGGATTAAATTATCATTTCCAATTTTGGGGAATACAATAAAAATACATTTTTACATACAAATGTTTTTTCCCTCAGGTCAATTTTGAAAAAATTGATATTTTGATTGGTCAGCAAAGCATAAATACTGATCTATCTATAAGTATAGTCGCCATTTATTATTGAGGAATTTGTATACCCTTCACTTCGGAGACCCCACATAGAACACATTTTCTTGATAAAAACCAGTAAGGAAAGTTTAAAAGTCGGACGGGGCCGACTATATAATACCCTTCACCACTTTGGATGATAATGTATACAATATCCCGTTGATAGAAGAGACATACCATCTTTGGATGACATGGAATCGGGTAAAAAACAAATGTGATCTACATAGATATTTGAACCAATAAAAACCATACACATGACATTCTGAAACATATTAAACCAGTAAGGAAAGTAGTAAAGTCGGACGGGGCCGACTATATGATACACTTCACCACTATGGGTATATTAAAGAGGACTATTAACATGAAATTGGATGAAATAAAATATGTGATATTTATTTAAATGTGAATCTACCTAGATCTATCCATAAAGTATGTAAATCGACTTCAAACAAATATAAATAGGTCATCCGTTGGGCTATTTCTGTACTTCTAGAAAACGCAACTACGTAATTTTATGCTCAATTTTGTAATTTGTGCAAAATTTGATATCAATCTGACTAACATGAGGAGTTTGATGCCCAATTTATTGAAATCTGGCGAATATATATATGGAAGCTCTATCCAAATATTAAGCGATTTCAAACAAACTTGTCACAGGTTAGGTTATACTATCAGCATATTGGTTCCTTGGTGCGTCAATTACTTAAAATAAATCTATAATAAAAGGGAGCTATATCTAAATCTGGACCGATTTTCACGAAACTTGGCAGACATCACTCTAGGCTCAATTCAGTACGTTATGCCGAATTTCGTGCAAATCGAAAGATATATAGCGAATTTGGGGCACCATTTACATTAAATCGGACGAAACTATATATGGGAGCTATATCTAAATCTGGACCAATTTTCTCGAAACTTGGCAGACATCACTCTAGGCTTATTTCAGTACGATATGCCAAATTCCGTGCAAATCTAAAGATATATAGGGACTTTGGGGCACCATTTACATGAAATCGGACGAAACTATATATGGGAGCTATATCTAAATCTGGACCGATTTTCACGTAACTTGGCAGACATAATTCTAGGCTCAATTCAGTACGTTATGCCAAATTAGGTGCAAATCGAAAGATATGTAGGGACTTTGGTGCACCATTTACATGAAATCGGACGAAACTATATATGGGAGCCATATCTAAATCTAGACCGATTTTCACGAAACATGGCAGACATAATTCTAGACTCAATTCAGTACGTTAGGTCAAATTTGGTGCAAATCGAAAGATATATAGGGACTTTGGTGCACCATTTACATGAAATCGGACGAAACTATATATGGGAGCTATATCTAAATCTGGACCGATTTTCACGAAACTTGGCAGACATCATTCTAGACCTAAATGATTAGGCTGTACCAAATTTCGTGCAAATCGAAAGATATATAGGGGCCGTTTTCATTAAATCGGTTAAATATATATATGGGAGCTATATCTAAATCTGAACCGATTTTTCCCAATTTCAATAGGGTTCGTCCTTGGGCCGAATAAGTGACATATGCCAAATTTCATCCAATTCGGATCATAAATGCGACCTGTACTTTGTTTACAATTTAACATGGACAGACGGACGGACGGACATGCATAAATCGACTTAGAAAGTGATTCTATGCATATTCTCAAAAGGAACCGTGTGTCTATCTCGTTTCCTTTTGCCTGTTACAAACATATGCACAAAGACATAATACCCTGTACCACAGTGTGGTGAAGGGTATAAAAATTGCATGTCAATCGAGCAGACTTGAATTTTTGGTGTAACATTTGTATGAAGTCTGGCAAAATTTTGTATGGGAGATATATGTAAATCTGAACCAATTTCAACAAAACTACACACACATCAAACTGGACTTAATTTAGTATGCTGTGCAAAATTTTGTCTCAATCGGACTAATATTGGGAGTTTTCTGCACCATTTACTTATATCTAAATCTGGCCCGAATTCAAGAAAAACTTCATAGATGTCAAACTGGACTGAATTCAATTCGCTGGTGCACCATTTACATAAAATCGGACGAAACTATATATGGGAGCTATATATAAATCTGGACCGATTTAACAAAACTTCACAGATGCCAAACTGGACTAAATTCCATACGATGTGCAAAATTTTGTCCCAATCGGGCAAATATTTTCAGTATGGAAGTTATATCGAAATCTAAACCGATTCCAACAAAACATTGCAGACATCAAATTGGACCTAATTCAGTATGTCGTGCAAATTTTTGTCTTGATCGGACAAAAATTGGGAGTTTGGTGCACCATTTACCAAAAATCGGACAAAACTATATATGGGAGCTATATATAAATTTGAACCGATTTCAACAAAACTTGGCACATATCAATCTAGACCTAATTCAGTACTCTGTGCAAAATGTTTTTTCAATCGGACCAATATTGACAGTATGGTGCTTTATTTACATAAAATCGGACGAAACTATATATGGGAGCTATATCTAAATCTGAACCGATTTTCTCCAATAGGGTTCGTACTTGGGCCAATTATGTGACATGTAATCAATTTCATCCAAATCGGATCATAAATGCAAATTTGAAGTATTGCACACACATTGCTACTACTCCTAAGATATTTTCTATTAACATGAGATATATCGGTCCACGTTTTGGGATAGCGCCCATATAGCCGCCGTTTCTATCTGAAAATACAGGAATTTGGCATACGTTCTTTGAGGTTGAGAAACATTTTTTTTCGAAATTATTACGATTTAGGTTCTGCCGCCATATATAAAGAGGTTCTGGCCCATTTTCGGCAGTTTGAAGTTTTTAGTCATACCTTCAACCGAAAATATTTTGACATAATCCCCATATAAAGTCTCGCCCAGTTCCATAATATTATACAACATGTTTGTAACTTGGCATTCCATGTTCTTGGATATTCAACTATCTCTTCAGAAATTTTTCGAAGCTGTATCTCCATATTTTGACAACGCTCCTATATAAATAATGAACCTCCTCATTTTTTAGGTTTTAGTGGCATTTCCCTACTGAACTGGCAGTAATTTGGCATTTCAGATGTCTGGTGAATACAACTTTCCCAGTTTCTACACAACTAACTACTGAACATTAACTTTCAGAGGATCTAAATGCAGACTGTGCAAAATTTCGCGAAATTTATTTTCTCCTGTTAGAATACGTAGATGATTTTGCAATTGTTAATAGAAATTATATCAGTTTAAAGGATAACCATCCCCATTTCATACATGCCATGAAATTAAAATGTTATCCTTTTTGACAAAACACAAATATTTTGGTTGGTTTGACCAGCTAAATATTCCATGTGTAAAATATCCTTATGTTCAAGTTCTAATTTTACCCTCAGCCTTATGGATAATGAGGTAAAAACGTGCTTCATTGAAATATTGATATAACCCCTGAAATGGACCAAATCCAATTATCCAAGACAATTATGAGTCTTTTTACGAATGCCCGTCTGATTGTCTGGCCGGCTGGTCTGCACAATAATTCTCGAAGGGAGCAACCACTTTCATCCAAACTTGCATAGTAATATTTCTTCCAAACTTACTTCAAGTTCGGTACACTCCTCTGGTACCTCCCCTATAAAATGCTCAAAATTGTGCAAAAAATTTCGTCAAAAATTTCGATAAAATTGGAGAAATGATCGAAGATGACCGGCATGTTAGCAGTCGTATCATCGCCTAGGAGCTAAAAATCATAAAACTGTTTTAAACCATTTACAATTCACCAGAAACGGCCAGAATGTGTTCAACAGGAGAGATGTTACCAGGACAACGCTAGGCCAAACACATCTACAGTGACTTGCCAGAAACTTCGGGAGTTTAGTGGGAAAGTTTTAATGCATCCGCCATACAGCGATCATCATATTTTTCTTGCATTGCAAAATTTCTTTAATAATAAACCACACACATCATTCTAGTCCTAATTCATTACGCTGTGCCAAATTTCGTGCAAATCGAGAGATATATAGGAAATTTGGTGCACCATTTACATTAACTCGGACGAAAATATATATGGGAGCTATATCTAAATCTGAACCGATTTTCAGGAAACTTAACACACATAATTCTATACCTAATTCATTACGCTGTGCCAAATTTCGTGCAAATCGAAAGATATATAGGGACATTGGTGCACCATTTACATTAAATCGGACGAAAATATATATGGGAGCTATATCTAAATCTGAACCGATTTTCCGGAAACTTAACACACATAATTCTATACCTAATTCATTACGCTGTGCCAAATTTCGTGCAAATCAAAAGATATATAGGGACTTTGGTGCACCATTTACATTAAATCGGACGAAAATATATATGGGAGCTATATCTAAATCTGAACCGATTTTTCCTAATTTCAATAGGGTTCGTCCCTGTACCAAATAAGTGACTTATGCCAAATTTTATCCAAATCGGATCATAAATGCGACCTGTACTTTGTTCACTAAAACACATGGACGGACGGACAGACGGACATACGTAAATCGACTCAGAAAGTGATTCTATGCATATTCTCCAAAGGGACCATGGGTCTATCTCGATTATTTTAGCCTGTTACAAACATATGCACAAAGATATTATACCCTGTACCACAGTGTGGTGAAGGGTATAAAAATTGGTATCTAGGGAGGAATGTGAAAAGATTTTTTTGCAAATAAAAAGCAGGACTTCTATGAGAGACATTATGAATTTCACTTTAAGATGGCAACAAATTGTACAACAAAACGGTGCATATTTGGCCCAAATCGGATATTCCGAAACATGTTAAAAAAAAGTCCTATTGTTCATATAAAAATAATGGATTTCTCTAGGAATAATCAAATATGTAAATAATGTAAATAATTCTCAAAACATAATTGTGTAGAGTACAGATGTTGGGAGTATGTTGGATGCTGCACTAAAAATTGGTTCCAGATTCTCGAAATAATTCCAACCCCACCCACTAACGGAGGACACATACATACCTACTGATTGACACTTTCATGTATAAAAATAACAATAAACATACATACATATATGAAAACTGACGAATGAAATATTTTTAAAATAAACTTTTATTTTGTTGATTCATTTCACATGACATAATTACGTAGTTTCAGCGTTAACGTCAATAGAGCGTGAAACAGTCACTTACAATCAAATCAGTTTTTATTTTCATATTTTTTTTTCAATATTCTTCACCACCAACCAAACGGGGTCTTTTCAAAACAATCAGACACAAAATTATTCGATCATACGTCTCAAAAAAAAAAAAAAAAAAAGCAGAAAGTCAAAGAACAACAACAACATCCACCTCCAAGAAAAAAGTGTCACCTTAACATAGCACACGTCCAAAAATAGTTCCCTATGCATCTAATAATATCACCGGAACATATGAACACTATCACTGTCAACAGAGATTCGAGAATATTGATGATGTTGCTTCTCCCGACTGCGTAGGTTTGCGTATCTTAGCTACCTTAGGTATGAACGTGCTGGCGTGTTTGTTTGTACGTGTTTTGGTCTGTGTGTGTTGTATGTCTGATTTTATTTCGACCTCGTTCACTGGTGTATTTTTATCGGCCAGCACAAAAACATTTCCCTATTTTCAAATAAACAAAATAGAAAAAAATCCTCTATTTTGTGAATGGTACGAAGGGGGGTATTTTGTTGAACAATTAAAAAAATAGACACTTCAAAGAATATTCGACAGGGAGATATTTATTATTAGCAGCTGCTGTTTGTTGCTACTGTTTGGATAAAATTCAAAAACAAAATTCATATAAAAATGCACATATTGTCATAAGTTTTTTTTTTTTTTTTGGTTTTGTTGTTTTAAGAGGCGCCAAAAGTTTTAGAAATTTATCGAAAAACAGTTGTCAATTTAATTATTATTTCATTTCACCTATAAACATGAATACATGTAGAGGTGTACATCTATTTAATTTACAAAGAGGTTAGATAAGGTTGAAAATTGCCTAAACGGCCACTACATTAGAAGTACCTTATGAGAATTTATAAAGCTCTTTGCATATATTACTTATAAATTCGCATAAGGTACCATAGTGGCCCTGCAAATCAGAAGAAGCCAGTAAATAGTTTGAACACAACCGGTAATATGACATAGGGTCCTCAGAATCCTCCAAGGGGTATCTGAATGTTGATAAGTCCTAAACACCATACTCCATAATAATTGACAGGTGTGTCAGCGAAAATCTTTGGTTGTCAGTCGATAGGTATATGAAGGACCTCTTCCTGAATAATCACGTTGATTGTTGGGTCAGTTATTAACTGCAGTACTAAGGAGACATCGGATGTCCTTAAGTAAAAAATTAATAACATTTACCCCCTTTGGAAAGTAGTAAGCTGGGGCTGTAGCGGTCTACGAGGTATGCAACTTGGAGGAGATAAGCGGCATTGGGGACCAGACCCTAGGCCGTGATCCCAATGCCCATCAGCGACGTTTTATACATAATCCTCACGAAGACGAACTGGCATATCTTCAAAGCTAAAACGGCATCTTCGCCCTTGTCCTCTTCTTTTCTATTAACATACCCTGGAAGAAAGTTAAGCCTGTCTTGCGGATGACTGCTCAAAAAGCCAGTAGACAAAATTTGGTACAATTTTGGCATTCAGTCTCACTCAAAATTGCTGATTGAAAATGCGATTGTAGTGTCCGATGTCGAACCACTCCCCCATTGCTATAAGTCTTAAAGCTGAGACGGTTGCTTCATATTTTATTTGGATATCAATTGGATGTATATATAGTTTACAAAGCACTAGTTGGAGTTAACCGCATCGACCAACATATACGATTTAACATTTTTTTTTTTTTGTCAATTGCTGTCCACCAGATATAATATTCTGCTCCTGTAGATCCATTGTTTCATCTGCACTTCGGCAGAAAAATGATTTGTAGGCCTTGTCTTATTGTTGCTTCATGTGTGGGGTCTTCCCATTTATGTTTCCTGTCTAGGCGAAATTCCATATATTTAACATTATATGATATGCCTATCACTTTGTTCTGAAATATCGGCTCTCCATACTGTCCCTTTTGAGGTATTAGGTATTAACAACCCTCAATTTTCATGAATTACAATATATAGATAACATTGAAATCCGAATTTAGCAATTAGAAATCGTTTTCTTTCCATTAGCAAATATTGAATAAATACATTCGAATAATATACTAACACAATATACCAACCGATTCACAAGTAATGAAAGTGGCTCCTCGATAAAGGGTCCCAATATAGGAGGTCTAGTTTTACAAACATTGTCATTCAATTTCTCACATTTTTCTTCGTTCACCATACAACTAAACCCTTCACCTATTATTTCCAATGGAACTTCCTCAAGAGGTATTTGCTGAGAAAATATGGTTGCTATAGATGGTCAAGATTTGGATTTTAAACGATTAAATGCATTTAACTTCAGAAGAGGTTTTTGAATTGTATCATCTGCCGAAATTAGAACCTCTGCTTTTAATTTATTGTATTGATGCTGGTCCAAGAAAATTACATAACTTTTGTCTTTCTTCGACATGGCTTTGGAAGAGATTGAATTCTTAGGATGGTCGCCAAATTGTTGTTCGTTTGATTGTTGAAATGTTTGACATACAAATATTTAACGATATCCTTTTTTGTGGTGAAAAACGTCGAATGAGCTAGTTGACTTTTAGGTAAGGCTGTAAGGTTAACCGAGAGGCGTCTTGAGAGTCTTCATTAACTTTCAAATTTATTGTTTGAAGAATAAATAAACAAAAAATATTTTTACGTTTTTCATCAATACGTTTTTCCAAGAGAAGACTAAAGGGGGAAACACATACGAGGATTTGGGCCTGGTATGTTACAACGCTACCTAAACTCCAAAAATATTCAATATTCACCACATTGGGTTATTTCTACATATGTATCCTAACAGACGTCGCCTTTTCGAAGGAACATTGACATGAAATTGAATGAACTTAAATCGAAATCTCGAAACTTGGCACACGAGCTATGATAGGGACAGATTTCCATCTCAAAAGCACGAAAATCCCCACGAACATGCAGAACAACAACATCAAGTGTAAATACAAATATAGAAAAAAACACACACGAAATTTCTGTAAATACACTTGCCATGAGGGAACAAATATAAAGAAGAGGTTGTTAGAAATACTTCAACATACAAAATATTCAATTATAGTAACTTCAGTACATTGTAAAAAATTGTGTGCCGGTCGGCCAAATTTTGCGTCTTCAGTGCACAATTTATCTAAAATAGGACGAAAAAATATATGGGTGCTATACATAAATCTGACCAATTTTCTCGAAATTTTGCACACGTCATTCTAGACTCAATTGAGTGCACCAAAATTTCGCTCATATCGAATGATATATAGGGTGCACTATTTACATAAAATCAGACAAAACTTTATATGGGAGCTATATCTAAAGCTGAACCGATTTCCTCCAAATTTAGCACATATCATTCTGCACCTAATTCAGTACCCGATGCCAAATTTCGTGACAATCGAAACATATGTAGGGTCTTTGATGCCCCATTTACCTTAAATCGTTCGAAAATATTTATATGAGCTATATCTAAACCTGAACCAATTTTCTCGAATTTTGACACAATTTCTAGACCCAATTCAGTATACTGCAAAATTTCGTGCAAATCGAAAGATATGTAGGGACTTTTGTGTACCATTTACATAAAATCGGACAAATATATATATATATATATATATATATATATGATAGCTATATCTAAACCGATATTCAGGACACTTTGCACACATTATTCTGGACCTATTTCAGAACTCTATGTCAAATTTCATGCAAATCGAAAGATATATAGGAACTTTGGTGCCCCATTTACATTAAATCGGACAAAACTCTATACGGGAGGTATATATAAATCTCAAGTCCCTTGGCCAAATAAGTTAGCTGTGTCCAATTTCATCCAAATCGGATCATAAGTGCGACCTGTACTTTGTTTACAATTTAACATTTAAAGATCTACAGACGGACATGCATAAATCGACTCTCAAAAGGAACCATGTGTCTATCTCGTTTCCTTTTGCCTGTTACAAACATGTGTACAAAGACCCTGTACCACAGAGTGGTGAAGGGTATAAAAACAAAACTACGTTCTGTCATAGTCGAATTTTTTCAACTTTGAAAATTCGTACTTTGGCGTATTTCGGTAACATTCATAAAAATACCATAAATTTTGATAGTCAATGAAGACTTCAGATGGCCTTGCCTGGTAACCTTATTAATAAACCTTGGTTTGGGGAATATCTTCTGGCAGTGGAGCTAAATAGCTAACGAGGAGTTTAATCAATTAATACGTATGTTATTCGACAATCTATGCAAAATGAAATGTCAATGGACAGACTTAAGGAGAGAAATACATGCGAGAATTCAGGCCTGGCCTGTTAAGTCGGCTTTCTTTGAAATGCCAATATACATCTGAATATAATATGGTCTGTTCTATAATCTGCAAGAATGTAGTAAAAATTAGTAGATTCTTGCAGTACGGGAACAGACCAATAGTCAAACTTGAATTTGAACAAAAGTCCTCTTATGTGTTTCCCCTTTTAGGGTCTAAGTATATGTATGGGAGCTATATGAAATGCTCCATTCGGTATGCTGCAACACAGCCCACTCAAAATTTCTTCTAAAAAACGGATGACATGCTATGTAGGAGCTATATCTTAATCTGATTTCCGATTTCGTATCAATCGAACAAACGTTGTATAATTGGTGCATTATTTAGATTAAATCGTTAAAAACTTTATACAGCCTCATTTCGGAATGTTGTGGACAACTTTTGAAACTGATTTTCACCAATTTCAATAGGGTTCATCCTTGAGCCAATTACATGAGATCGTATATTCTTTTTGTTTTTACATCTTCATCAGGAGTTGAAGAGTAGTGTTAATTTGTCATGTTGTTTGCAATACACCGAAATATCCGTCGATTCTTGATTGGTTTTATTTCGAATTAGCCAATTCTGGGACATACTGAAAATGGGGCAGGACACAATCTTTAGAGAACCCATCCATCCAATCTTCCATGAATCCAGATTGCCATTTTATGGCAACTTTAGTGGATAATTCGGTTAAAACCTACAAAATACTCGGACCTTTATATGGATGATAACGCAAAACATAACCAAACTGGGGTAAATGTAGCAAAAATGTGTCGGTACCGTTCAGTGTTGCCAGTATAGTGCTTTTAGTGCTAGATTTACAATTTTTTAAACGTGTTTAGCACTAAAAAATTTATCTAGCACCAAACACTTAATTTAATGTGTTTCATGATTTTTTAGTATCTTCCCAACTAAATGGCGTTTTATACCCTTCACCACACTGTGGTACAGGGTATTATGTCTTTGTGCATATGTTTGTAACAGGCAAAAGGAAACGATGTAGACACATGGTACCTTTTGAGAATATGCAAAGAATCTCTTTTTAAGTCGATTTATGCATGTCCGTCCGTCCGTTTCACATGAGCAAAGTTACGTAATTATAATTTTAAGCACTCTTAAATATTTTTTCATTATTTTGAGCGACGTTTGATGAACCATGAAATCAATTAAATTATTATTTTTTATTTTATGTTTAATTTTTTGCTATTTTAATGAATTTCCTATTACCACATCAAGATTATTGCAATATTTTTTTATATTTCACAAAAATTATGTTATTTTCTGTCAATCATTATTTTTCCACGCTTTTCTACGAATCATCATCATCCGACCATTCGTTCTCCAATGTAGGGGAGAGGGGGGCACCTTTGAACAGCGCTCATAAAATCTTGGTTTAATATTTTTCCGACTCGCAACCACATTTTTGTATATGGCAATCTTGTTCTCTATATGCGTAAACCACTTTGGCTTGCTTTTTCCGTTGTCGAAAAATTGTGCATGGGTGACCATGTTTTCTCAGTGTCATTGTAAACTTTTATTCATTTGGTTGTAAGGGCGCAGGAAGAATTCTGTGATAGTTTTCTTTCGTCAAACAAATTTTTTGCATTCCAACAATCATTTCAAACATAACTAATGTAATTTCTTTCATATATATTTATTACAAAAAAAGTTATTTTAAATTTCCGTAAAATGCCATGGGTGGGGCACCTTTGAACATGCCCATTAAACTCGAGTAAAAAACGGAGTTTTTAACTTTTGGCTTCGATTTCTCAAAATTTCAAATGGGCTAATAAGATTACGAAATTAACTGTATTTTTCACCTTATTAACCCTTTCAGTGTCAAAGAAATTTTTTGTCGGAATAAAAATCTAAAATTTTGTACTTAAAATCATATGAAGGCCCAGAAAATTAGAAAAAATCAATTCTTATTTTAACCCTCGGACATTTTTTTTAATATTTTTTAATGAATTAATGCATTTCTGATATGTATGAATAAAATACATACATATTTGAACAAAAACACTGTAAAAAACCATGTCGTTCAAAAATGCCAACCCCTGTTCAAAGGTGCCCCCCTAGGGGGGCAGTTTTGAACACTTTGAGTTCGTCCATTAAAACAGTAATAAAATATATTTATCAAGCTTATAGTAGTCATATGTATATTCATTTTAAAGGTTACATATGTACCTATTAGTTAAAATTTTTAAGAAACCAAAAATGATAAAATAAAAACTTTTATAAGGCTTGAAAGCAAAAAGTGTTCAAAGGTGCCCCCCTCTCCCCTATACATGAATGGATGGGAGATTTAATATGTTTTCCATTCAGCCAGATGATGTGTTGTAAAAATCATAAAGAATCGTTTAAATTTTACACATTTTTGAATGTTTCTGTTCACAAATTCTTGTAAGCTATGTATGTAAGACTTATGTGTGTGTGTGTGTGTTTACTTGTATGGTTATTAAAAATGAGAATGTTTAGTGGACATTGCAATATTTTAATAGGGTTATAATGTTTGGGTGGAATTTTTTTAAATAAAATATTAATTAAAATATTGAGTATGTAGTAATGTGTCCTTTAGTATAGTCGATCAATCCCAGAATGTTTATTTATAACACACCTCAACTCAAACACGTCACATATGGCGAATATGTCCTTCTGGGTTCTTCATTGCTCCCCAAGGGCTTTCTTCCCCAAATATGATGGGTCATCCTATTAACTGCTGGGTTTAACACCTTCAAACTTGAACTGATTTTTATAGCACTTATTGCATATCCTCGCCTAATAAACAATCTTCTTCTATATGTTTACATTTTCAGATAATGTAATGCTATGAATATGAATGCTACGGCCGATTAATGCAATTCTTTGGAGGTTTGAATATTAATCTATGCGGTTATCCGTTTGCAAAACAAACAGCAATAAAAATATTGTCCATATATGTATGTGCACTCCACAAAGAAGTCTAGACATGAAACAGACTTTTTGGAGATCTTTGCCGACAAGGAAGTATTTCCAATTTTTCGTATTTTTTTAATATAAATAGCCGACAAAAAAGAACGCCATTGTACTGATGCCACTATAGACTAAGCGATAAGCCGCTGACGATATTCTTTGGCAACTGAATGACTGACTGAATGAATTTTGAATGTGTTTCTAATGGACAGACAGGCAAGCAAACGCAATAGCGAATACCGCTGTTCATTGAATGGACAGATATACGAATATGTATGTATGTGACCCAACATGATGTTAATATTTTTCCTTGTTTGTTTTAATATTATGTTGTAGTTCTGTTTTAACCAAATATGTAAAAAAAAGGTTGTAGCATGGAAATTGTATGTGTGTTAAAAAAGTAAATAAACAAAGAATATTGCCCTACATGGTATTGTGGTTTGTGAAGATCACTTGTTACGTTCAATTGATTGAGATGGCTTGAGCCAGAAAATTTGTTCCATAAGCCGAGCTTAAAAAAGATTTCCAGGCGCGTCGGTCTTGTGTGCAGCTCTTCTAATTTGAAAGACCTTACTTACTTTCTTAGCTGGCTTGTGACAGAACTTGCGGTCCATAAGCCGAGCTTAAAAAAGATTTCCAGTCGCGTCGGTCTGAAATTTGAAAGACTATGTTTCGAAATATTGTCTTCCACTTGATCTTTCCATCGAATTCTTGATCTTTTCCCTTCTGCGTGAACCATCAGTTGGCTCACTTTTATATGCCTTTTGAGCTGGGGCATCCTCATCCATTCTTACAACATGCCATCTTACAACATGCCTAGCCATCGTAGTCGCTGCTGCTCGATATGTCTAACTATGTCGATGTCCGAGAATAAGTATGCTTTAGTTCTATACACCAGCACGGATAGTATCAGCGTCTTGCAGAGTGTGAGTTTGATCAGGCGAGAGGTTGCTTTGTTTTTGAATTGTTTACTCAAACCATATTTTCATCTTTTGGCCAACACTATTCTTCTCCGGATTTCAAAGCAGATGTTATAAGTATTATTTACGGCTGTACCGAGGAATATAAAATCGTTCACTACGTCGACGCTGTAGTTCAAGTTCCACAGTTAGAGTCTACTGGACGTCTTATTAGCTGAGAACACCTTTTTCCATTTACGGCCATACTCCTCAATTTGTTCAAAGGTGGCTGTAACAATGGTGGTTGTTTATCGACCCAACAGTCTCACGACCGCGGCCAAAAATATTCAGAACCAAATACCTCAGATGGCCAATTTGTTAATGAGAATTATGGAAAACACTCAAATTAGAATAAACATGAAATTTTATACTGATATGACAAGTATTTTTTTTCTCTAAAAAGCTTCTAAAGGAAAAATTCTGATGTCCCAATATTTGAATATTCAAATTAAGGGTTATTATAAAAGAGTTAATTTTGGTTACTGTGGATGTTAAAAACGAGGATTCGCTGTTGTTTGTATGTATATAGAGATAATATGGTGTCCACACTTAGTTAGTTACTTAGTCCATCTAATTCCTGAAACAAATTTTGAAATTTTTGGTGAAAAAAAGAGTTTTAAAAGTCTCGTCCTAGTTCTTATTGCTAGTTTGGCGCACCATTCACATAAAATCGGACAAAACTATATATTTATCTAAATCTAAACAGATTTCAACAAAACTTTACCGTCATCAAACTAGACCATTTACATAAAATCGGACGAAACTATATATAGGAGCGATATCTAAATCTGAACCGACTTTTACGAAACATCGCATACATCAATATGGACCTATTTCAGTACGCTGTGCCAAATTTTGTCTCGATCGAATATAAATTGGTTCTTTGCACCATTTAGATAATATCGCCGAAAATATATATAAGAGCTATATCCAAATCTGAACCGATTTTCAGGAAACTGTGTCAAATTTCGTGCAAATCGAGAGATATATAGTGACTTTAGTGCGCCATTTACCTTAAATCGAACGAAAATATGTATGAGAGCTATTTCTAACTCTGAACCGATTTTCTCCAATTTCAATAGGGTTCGTCCTTGGGCCAAAATTTCATTAAAATCGGATCAAAAATGCGACCTGTACTTGGACAGACGGACGGACATGCATAAATCAACGCAGAAATGAATTCTATGAACATTCTCAAAAGTAACCATGTGGTGAAGGGTATAAAAACCAGTAAGGAAAGTAGTAAAGTCGGACGGGGCCGACTATATGATACCCTTCACCACTTTGGGTATATTCAACAGATGGGATCCTAACAGACGTCGCATTTTTGAAGAACCATTAACATGAACTTAAACATGTCATTCTGCAACCTATATTAAATTTTGGTCAGATATAGAGTTGCTTCTTACAATGGGACAAAATTATGTAAATAAATTTAAAGCAAAATATCGAAATCTAAACCGATTTCATCGAAACTTGTCACATGTTCGGCCACATTTTGAGTTCTTCATTTACTTATAAATCCACATTTGTATAGCGTATTGAATTTCGTGCAATGGAAGGATATATAGGGACTTTGGTGCACCATTTCCCAAAAATCGGGTGAAACTATATATGGGAGCTATATCTAAATCTGAACCGATTTTCAAGAAACTTGGCACACATCATTCTAGACTTAATTCAGTAAGCTATGCAAAAATTCATGCAAATCGAAAGATTTATAGGAACTTTGTAGCACCATTTACCTAAAATCGGGCGAAACTATATATGGGAGCTATATCTAAATCTGAACCGATTTTCACGAAACTTGGCACACATCATTCTAGAATTAATTCAGTACGCTATGCAAAAATTCGTGCAAATCGTAAGATTTTTAGGGACTTTAGTGCATCATTTACCTAAAATCGGGCGAAACTATATATGGGAGCTATATCTAAATCTGAACCGATTTTCACGAAACTTGGCACACACCATTCTAGACTTAATTCCGTACACTATGCAAAAATTCGTGTAAATCGAAAGATTTTTAGGGACTTTAGTGCATCATTTACCTAAAATCGGGCGAAACTATATATGGGAGCAATATCTAAATCTGAACCGATTTTCACGAAACTTGGCACACACCATTCTAGACTTAATTCCGTACGCTATACCAAAATTCGTGCAAATCCAATGATCTTCTGGGACTTCGGTGCACCATTTACCAAAAATCGGGCGAAACTATATATGGGAGCTATAACTAAATCTGAACCGATTTTCACGAATCTTGGCACACATTATTATAGACTTAATTCAGTACGCTATGCAAAAATTCGTGCAAATCGAATGATTTGCAGGGTCTAAAGTCCGTATATCGGACAAAAATATATATGGGAGCTATATCTAAATCTGAACCGATTTTTCCCAATTTAAATGGGGGTCTTCTTTGGGCCAAATAAATGAGCTATACCAAATTTCAGCCAAATCGGATTATAAATGCGAACTGTACTTTGTTTACAATTTAACATCAACAGACGGACGGACGGACAGACGGACGGACATGCATAAATCGACTCAGAAAGTGATTCCATGCATATTCTCAAAAGGAACCATGGGTCTATCTCGATTCCTTTTGCCTGTTTCAAACATATGCACAAAGACATAATACCCTGTACCACAGTGTGGTGAAGGGTATAAATAGCAGCGGAGACTTGCGGCCCCAAAAGTAGAATTAGTATTAAAATATTGCTTTTACATGGTTGCTTTTGAATTAGATTTGGCCAGCTTGAAGATTATACTTATTTAACACATTATTTAGCCATTCTTTCTTCTTCTTTATAATCTATAATCAGTATTTTATATTGCAATCCGACCCTGTTATATCCTTGAGCAGCCATAAAATAAAGGTCCTAAATTATAACAACGATGATACCAAATCGTACTTTTGGGAGACAATATTTAATTTATTCCTGATGTGTGTTCTGAAAATCTGATGAGCAGGGTGCGAAGAGTGATTAAAATACGTTTTTTCTCAGGAATGCTCACTCGCGAGAATTCGAATGTTTTCAATTTATCGCGAATGATAAAGTTACAAAGAATGCACAAGCATTTGAAATCTCTCGCGAATGTTCGCATTGTACGAAAAATTCACAAACGTAATGTATGTAGTAATGAAAATATTTGAAATTAATTTGATAATTTGAAATTAATAAAAATCAGTAAGGATAAGATACCCTTTACCACTTTGGCTATATTCAAAAGATGCATCCTAACAGACCTCGCATTTTTGAAGGTCCATTGACATGAAAGTGGACTACTTTAAATATATGATCTGCGTCTATATGTGAACCGACTTAATCGATCGATTAATAGCCGGGTACATTTATAAATTTGTATTAAGTTTGTTTTTTCGTTTATAATTCATCGAAATAATCACTTCCAACCCTATAAAATAGATATTTTTGATCAGTGTAAAATTCTATGGCGATTTAATAATGTCCGCCTGTCTGTTGTCCAGGGATGGTCCGTGTGACGAATTTTTAGGTTTTCGACTGTCAAAAAGGTGTAAACGTCGAAAACGTCATATACCTGTATAAAATGTAATTAATGTATTAAACGTCATTTATTTCAATATTATCACCATATACAGTTATTTTCATGAATATACGTATTTTTACATATATCTGACTATTCCATAGCAGAACTGCTAAAAAATTCTAAACCTACTTGAGAAGAAAAATTAGAAATTTGATATTCATTTGAGTAAACCATACAAAATTCAAATTGATTAATGGAAATAGATATTTTGTCAAAAACCTAATGGTTTTGGGTCGGTTTCCGACGTTTCTGACGTATGTATTATACGTTGGAAATGTATGTCATTTACGTCACTGTTTCTGACGGACCATCTCTGCTGTTGTCTAGCCTCTAAACGAATTGCTCGAATATGAGCTATATCGGCCCACGCATGGTTATATATAGGTACCCCCCAATTTTGCGGTTCTTAACCACGCTATTGAAGCGAAGTCACTTAAATTTAGTACAATGGGATCTTACAGGGTATCAAATGGGGTTCTTGAGCGTGCTTTTCAACCGGATACGCTGAAATTTGGTATAATGGGTTCTTCTTTGGTACATCAAACCACACACATGTTCTCGGTAACCTATGCCAAAGTACATGTCAGATTTCGATTCGTTTTTTGCAATGGTTTAAAATTATGTAAATCGATTTAAATCAAACTATTCATTATGCTACAACACAGAACGCTGTTCAAGATATAATATCCAGTTCATCAGTTCATTATTTAGGGCATCCTTTAATTCTTTGGTGCGCAATTTCTACTATACACTAGTGCAAAATGAATAAATTCGTTTACTAAATTTATATGATTTCTGGTACGTCGCTGCTATAGCCTATCGTAACTTCAGTACGTTGTGCAAAATTTCGTGCCAATCTGACTAAATGTGACTCTTTGGTGCCCCATTTGCTAAAAAATCGGATGAATATATATATATAGGAGCTCTGTCTATATCTAAACCGATTTCAACAAAACTTGGCACACGTTAGGCTATCCTAACGTCAATAAGCTTTGCAAAATTGTATGTCAATCGGTCTAAATTTGACTCTCTGGTGCACCATTTGCTAAAAAACGTACGAAAATATATATAAGAGCTATATCTAAATCTGATCCGATTTTCACCAATTTCAAAAGCGTTCGTCCCTGGCACAAATAAATGAACTGTGTCAAATTTAATCCAATTCGGATAATAAATAGGACTTCCAGTTTGTTTACAATTTTACATGGACGTACAGACGGACGGACAGACATGCATAAATCGACTCAGAAACTGATTGTATGCATATTATCAAAAGAAACTATGGGTCTATCTCGTTTTCTTTTGCCTGTTACAAACATATGCACAAAGACCATTTACTACAGTGTTGTAAAGGGTATAATAACAAAAACAACTATAGTGGATTTAATTGAATATAACGATTTTATAATATAGAAAATTACTTTTTCAGGGTCCAACATCTAAATTGCACTTATTACTGTTTTCATCGAAATTAGAAGTAAACTATAAATTTTCATCGAATTAGGCCCAATATTAACGATTTTTCAAGAACCACTATATGGGAGGTATACCAAATATAAAAGCTTATATGGCTAATTATAAGTAGATTTCAAATTTTCATAGAATTCTATATGCCAAAAAAGTCATATAGCCTTTATATGGTAGGTATACAAAATCTAAGTTCGATCTACCTAGTTTTTTTGCGACTTGCTTTATAAACCTAAGTAAATGAAATCTGGCAAGTTTTCAGCGAATTTTGTTGTATATTGGCGATTTTATAGGCCTAAAGACTGAAACTTTCAAAATTCTTTATATGAGAGCTATACCATATTTTGGTCCGAATCTATTACATTTTTGTCAAATGCTTTTTGGGCCAAATAATAAGCACTTATACAAAATCATTCACCTACGATAACTCCTATTTTTGGTCGCTGCTTATAGTGGTGTCATAAATTGGCAGTCGAGTAGAAGACTGAAACTTTCAAAATTCTTTATATGAGAGCTATACCATATTTTGGTCCGAATCTATTACATTTTTGTCAAATGCTTTTTGGGCCAAATAATAAGCACTTATACAAAATCATTCACCTACGATAACTCCTATTTTTGGTCGCTGCTTATAGTGGTGTCATAAATTGGCAGTCGAGTATAAATTCTTCTATCCCATAGCAAATGTAGGGCACTCAAAAAATTCATCTATAATGTTAATATTTTGCATAACTTCTTGCTTAAGCTTATTACAATTATTTTTCATTATTCTAACAATTGTTTGATTTTTTGTCAGTAAACTTTATGCTGGCTGTGGTTATGAAAACCACCAGACGGATATTTCCAAAGTTGTTTTCTTGATTTTCTGCAGATAGTAAACGAAATGAACCGCTATTGTTGACTGTTCTTATTGTAATATCTGATGACAACGACGTTCATGTCTTCCTGATGTAATGCAAAACAAGTAGAAGTAACCCGAAAGAAAAAGAAGAAAAAAATGAATATTTACCATAGCAATTTTATAACTTCTCAATACCATGATAATTGCATTTAGAATTGTGAATATTCACACAAACAATATAGAAAATAAAACAAATCCAAAGAGTTCCATTCACTTTTCTTGGCTGTGGTTTCAGCAGCGAACTGTGCTGTTACTGAAACTCTGCTGTAATCTTTTTGGTGTTTATTTTCTAAACAAACTGAAAAAAATCTGCAATAAAAATAACCACAGACCAAAAAACCAACGAAAAACTGAAAATCTTTAAATATTTCGCAAAACATTTATGCGAATGAATGTCTATGTTTGTTTGTAACAAAATACACAAACTTGGATTCGTATGTATTCGTTTTTTTTACATTATCACTAAATTGGATGCTATTCACGTGGTATGGATGTCAGCATTTCTGTATGAGCATTGATCACGCTAAATTCGTGTTAATCCAAACATCCATGGAATTAATTTGAAAAACAAAAAATTCAGATGTAGCATGAGAAGATTATCCCAACCAAAATAAAGCAGATGTGTTTACACATATATATATATATATATATATATATATATGAATGTATGTCAGGATTCGTAAAAGATGAGTGTGTGTGTCAGTATATATCGTATGCATGTATACAGCTAGAGTCATATCCAATTTTTATCTTCTTCATCAATTTATTTATTTCACTGTAATCTGGCATCTTTTTGCGGAGGATCATAAGCGGTTTGAATTGGACACGTAAACACTCTTGATTCATATAATGTTATTTAATCTGCTTATAAAGGAATCGAAAGGAAATAAAACGTCATATCGATTTTATGAATCACTTCGTAATATTCAAATGTGTATCGTTTGTCTGTTTGAATATTTGAAAATATACGAGGGCTACTAAATATTGCTGGTACAGGTAATTGACATTTTTTTTTAGCATAAACGTACACAGTACGGTTTGAGGTTAGTATAGATTATAGTGACACATTTCAATCCCTAATATCAAACTATAGCAGATAGGGTGATAAAAAAAAAATACTAAGTTCGCAATTTATGACGAATCATAGTCCGTAACTAAACTGCAATCCATCGCATAAGTCTTCCAAGATGAGCCAAATCTGAAGAATGTAGTTCGTATCTGCTTGGGCGACGTATGCTGATGAATTCTGAGATGTAAAAAACCATTTGTTTTCATTAAGTATTCTGACAAAATAAAAAATAAAAACCAATGCGAGCTCTCGTCCTTTTGAGGGCTCTCCTTTTTGACCAACTAAAAAGTCAAATTAATATACCATCCGCCGTACAGCCCTGACAGGGTACCTATTGCCTTATTTTTATACCTACCCTGAAACATTTGCAACCTCACCCATTAATGGTTAAATAGAGGAATTACTCAACATTCGTACACTTTTACTCGCCACTGTATTTCGATCACTAAGAATCCAGACACCTCGTTTGAAATATTTCTTTTAATACCCTTCACCACACTGAGGTGTATTATGTCTTTATGCATATGTTTGTAACATGCAAAAGGAAACGAGATAGAATATGGATACAATCACTTTTTTATGAATGTCCTTGAATCTGTGCGCTGTCTGTCCATGTTAAATTGTAAACAAAGGACAGGTCGCATTTTTGATTTATTTATTATTTATTTATTTATCCCAAGGACGAACCCTATTGAAATTGGGAAAAATCGGTTCAGATTTAGATATAGCTCCCATTAAGGCAAATGGTCCGATTTATGGTAAATGGTGCACCAAAGTACCTATATAACTTTCGATTTGCACGAAATTTGGCATAGCGTACTAAGTTGAATCTATAGTGATGTGTGTTAAGTTTCGTGAAAATCGGTTAAGATTTAGATATAGCTCTCATATATAGTTTTGTCGGATTTGAGATAAATAGTGCACCAAAGTCGCTGTATATATTTCGATTTGTACGACATTGGGAATAGCGCACGGTATTAAATATAGAAAGATGTGTTTTTAATTTCGGGAAATCGGTTCATATTTATATATAGCTCCCATGTATAGTTTCTTCCGATTGTATGTAAATGTTGCACCAAAGTCCCTATATATCTTTCGATTTGCACGAAATTTGGCATAACGTACTGAATTAAGTCTAGAATGATGAGTGGTAAGTTTCGTGAAAATCGGTTCAGATTTAGATATAGCTCCCATATATATTTTCGTCCGATTTTATGTTAATGGTGCACCAAAGTCCCTATATATCCTCCGATTTGCACGAAATTTGTCATAGCGTACTGAATGAAGTTTAGAACGCTGTGTGTTAAATTTCGTGAAAATCGGTTAAGATATAGATATAAATTTTATAGATTTTATGTAAATAGTGCACCAAAATCCCTATATATCCTTCGATGTGCACGAAATTTGTCATAGCGTACTGAATTGAGTATAGAATGATGCGTGCTATGTTTCGTGAAAATCGAATATTTATTTTCGTCCGATTTAAGGTAAATGGTGCACCAAAGTCCCAAAATATCTTTCAATTTGCACGAAATTTGGCACAGCGTACTGAATTAAGTCAAGAATGATGTGTGTTAAATTTCGTGAAAATCGGTTCAGAGTAATGTGTGTTTCGGGAAAATCCGTTCAGATTCAGATATAGCTCCAATATATATTTTCGTCCGATTTCAGATAAATTTGTTTAAAGGTTGCACTAAATAATGAACTGATGATTATGGATGAACTGAAGATTATATCAACAGCGCTCTGTGTTGTAGTACCATGAATAGTTTGGTTTAAATCGATTTACATAATTTTTTAAACGAATCTAAATCTGCCCTTATTGCATGTCATAGCTTACCGAGAACATGTGTGTGGACCGATGTACAAAAGAAGAATCCATTGTACAAAATTTTACCGAATTCGGTTGAAAAGCACTCTAAAGAACCCCCTTTGATACCCAATAAGAACCTATTTTACCAAATTTAAGCGAAATTTAAGAACCCAAAGTTGTTGGGGGGTACCCTTATATGCCTATGCGTGGGCCGATATAGCTCATCTTCGAATTTGACCTGCCTGTAGACAAAAGACAACTCTATGTTGTCGTTTAGAGGCTAGACAACAGACAGGCGGACATGCTTAGATCGTCATAGAATTTAAACAAATCAAAAATAGTGATGGTAGGAAGTGATTATTATTCGAATAATTGTAAACGAAAAAACAAACATAATATACATTTACAAATTTACCAGGTTATAATTCGTTCGGTTAAATCGGTTCACATATAGACAAAGATCATATACCTAAAATAGTCCACTTTCATGTCAATGGACCTTCAAAAATTGGAGGTCTGTTAGGATACATCTCTTGCCAATATAGCCAAAGTGGTAAAGGCTATCATATAGTCGGCCCCACAGTGTGGTCAGGGTATTATGTCTTTGTGCATATGTTTTTAACAGGCAAAGGGAATCGAGATAGGCCCATAGTTCCTTTTGAGAATATGCATAGAATCACGTGCTGGATCGATTTATACATGTCTGTCCGTTAATTTTTTTTTTTTTTTTTTTTTGAACAAAGAACAGGTCGCATTTATGATCCGATTTGGATGAAATTTGGCACATGTCACTTATTTGGCCCAAGGACGAACCCTATTGAAATCGGTTAAGATTTAGATATAGCTCTCATATATAGTTTCGTCCGATTTTAACTAATTGTGCACCAAACTCCCAAAATTGGTCCGATTGAGACAAAATTTGGCACAGAGTAATTAATTAGGTCCAGATTGATATATGCCAAGTTTTGTTGGAATCGGTTCAGATTTAGACATAGCTCCCATATATTGTTTCGTCCAAGTTTTGGTAAATGGAGCACCATACTGTCAATATTGGTCCTATTGAGACAAAATTTTGCACAAAATACTGAATTAGGTCTAGATTGATATATACTAAGTTCTGTTGAAATCGGTTCAGATTTTGATATAGCTGCCATATGTATTGTATGATTGAGTCAAAACTTTGCACATAGTACTGAATTAGGTCCAAATTGATGGATGCGAAGTTTTGTAGGAATCGATTCAGATTTAGCTCCCATATATAGTTTCGTCCGATTTTATCTAAATATAGCACCAAAAATCAAATCTAGGGCTATTGGCACAAAAATTTTCCGCAGTGTACTGAATTAGGTCAAAATTTATGTATGCGAAGTTTTGTTGAAATAGCTTCAGATTTATATATAGCACTCATATATTTTCGTCCGATTTTATATAAATCACACACCGAGGAATCTATGTTTGTTCTATATTCACGAAATTTGGCAGCGGGTATGAAATTTATTCATCCGATTTCATCAAAATGATGTACCAAGTAGCTAAAGTGTATCCGCTTGGGACGACTTAGTGCACCACCGAGATAAATTTGGATAGCGCCCTTTGTTGCAGCCAAACCAAATGGTGGATGGCACGATTGTTCAAATACGTCCGTTTATATATAGATCTTATACATATTTTGCTCGATGATTGACCTTCAATTTTTCATATTGTGTATATCTATGTACTTCACGCAGATAATTTATTCTGTCTAAAGAATATTGTACATATGAGCATCTCTTGTATGTACCCAAAGGGTATCATATAGTCAGCCCCGTCCGACTTTTGAACTTTCCTTACAGTTTTTTTTATACCCTCCACCATAGTATGGAGGGTATATTAGTTTTGTTTTTCCGTTTGTAACGCATCGAAATACTCATTTCCGACCCTATAAAGTATATATATTCTTGATCAGCGTAAAATTCTAAGACGATTTATGCATGTCCGTCTGTCCGTCTGTCTGTTGTAATCACTCTAGCGTCTAAACGAGTTGAGATAGAGCGCCAAAATTTTGCATAGAGTCGTCTTTTGTCTGCAGGCAGGTCAAGTTCGAAGATGGGCTATATCGGTCCACGTTTAGGCATAGCTCCCATATAAGGATACCCCCCAATTTTCGGTATTTTGAGGTTCTTGAGCGTGTTTTTCAACCGAATTCGCTGAAATTTGGTACTTTGAGTTCTTATTGGGTAGCAAATATCCCCACTAAAAATTATAAATATAGGTCCATTTTTTCGGACAGCCCCCATGTAAGGGTAACCCCAAAATTTCGGTATTTTGAGGTTCTTGAGCGTGTTTTTTAACAGAATTCGCTGAAATTAGGTACTTTGAGTTCTTATTGGGTACCAAATAAACCTACTAAAAATTATAAATATAGGTCAATTTTTTCTGCTTCCCCCTATATTACGGTACCCCTCAATTTTCGGTATTTTGGGGTTCTTGACCGCGTTTTTCAACGGAATTCGCTGAAATTTGCTATATTGGGTTCATATTGGGTAATAAATGTCTCCACAAAAAATTATGGATATAGGTCCACTTTTTCTGGTAGTCCCCATATAACGGTACCTCCTAATTTTCAGTATTTTGGGGGTTTTGGTCGTATTTTTCCACCGAATTAGCTGTAATTTAGTATTTTGAGTTCTTAATAGGTACCAAATCTCCCCACAAAAAATTATGAATATAGATCCATTTTTACGGATAGCCCCCATATAAGGATACCCCCAATTTTCGGTATTTTGGGGTTCTTGAACGCGTTTATCAACCGAATTTGCTGCAATTTGGTATTTTGTAGTCGTATATGGTAACAAATCTCCCTACCAAAAATTATTAATATCCGTCCCTTTTTGGGGTAGTCCCCATATAACCCCCTTTTTTATATTAAAATAGTTATCTGATTTGTTACGCGTTTTAATTTTGGTTCTAAGACTCTGTTGTAATCATTTCACCTGCGGAGGATAGCGAGATAAAAAATTAGAACGTAAGGTTCGATAATGAACTATAGCCGCATTTAGACCTAGCCCCTGTGTGGAGGTACCAGAAGAAGTGGACCGATATTCCCCATCTTCGAATTTGAACTAAGTTTGGAAGAAATAATAATATGTGCGAGGTTTGAATGAAAACCACCTTTACTGAAACGGATTTGGTCCAAAGAAACATGGGGTCTAGAACCAATATTTCGATGAGGCACATTTTCATTGTGTTAAAGTGTATACACCGTCATTAGCTGTAAGGCTGGAGCTATAATTATTATCCATTAAAATTTTCTGAAATTCGTATTGTTGTTTACATTATGGTTTACATAATCCGTTTTTAGAAATGTCGGTATAGGTCCACTTTTTGACATGTTCCCTATATTTTCATTTCTAGTACCTGCCCGTATATCTATGGTGGAGGGTATCCAAAGTTCGGCCCGGCCGAACTTAACGCTTTTTCACTTGTTTTTTTTTTGAGTTAGCAAATGAGAAATATGTTTGCATTTGAATTTTATCCAAGCGATTCTCAAAAAAGGGATCGGCTGGCAACGCCGGTCAAAGTAACAAGAGAATGAGCTTGGATTGGTGTTGTGGATGTTTTATTAACAAAGCCTTTAAACCCATTAAGGAGGATACATAAATCGCGGAATTTAACTACTCTAAGACGCAGTGGGTAAATTGTCAAGTTGTCGGGCTATACTGCCCTGTTTGTTGATTTTCCCTCTTAGTCCTGATTTATATTAGGCGAGTTTACTTGCGGCAATTTTTATCGTTCTCTTTTGAACATGCTTCATGCGTCTATACAAGGCAATTCGGTTTCCAAAATATTTTTTTATTTGTCGTTTTTTTTCACATTTACAAATATATAAATTGTCAACAAATACGAAATATACAAAACGAATTGCCAAAAAATTGTCGGTACGAGCAATTTTTTTTCATTTCTATTCCCCTTGCACCTCTCCCCTACAAACAAAGACTTGCCGCAAGTAAACTCGCCTAATCTAAATTGAGACTTAATAATAATACTTTGCAAATCTTACAAATACATACTACAACAATTCCCGGATATCTACCCCAATTACCTTGTTATTCAATAGGCTTTGCTTTTTCAATAAAAAAATTATTTTACAATTTTATTAATTTTTGAAATATTTTTTTCGGAATTCTATTCTAAATTCTAAATTTTTCATAAACGTTATTAAAGGTAAGTAATAATGGTTTGGTTTCAATCTAGTTAGACTTTTTAAAACCCAATAACCCAAACATTTAAATTCTCTTCCTAGAAATGGCCAAGAAGGGCGGTGGAAAAGGCGGTAAAGATAAAGGCAAAAAAGGTAAGCCAGCTCCAGCACCGCCGCCAGCTGAGAAGCCGGTGGAAAAGGTGGAAGAACCCAAACCTGAGGAACCCAAAATAGAGGAGCCCAAAAAACTTGAAGTGGAAGAGCCTTGTATTTTTAATTGTGCCCAGGAAACGGTTACATATCGTCCCAATTCTTATCCTGGTCTCTTGGAACATCCCAAAACAATGGCCGTTGTCGGTTCGGAATGCGGCTCTTATGATAGCCTTTGCAAACTTATACACGCCGCCTTTCGCTGTGCCGATCGTGTCTATATTATGGTCCCTTGGGGCAATTATGTAATCTTCCGTTGGCATGATAGTTCAAAAATGATTTATTTTGTTTTTGATGGCTGCACCTGCAATGTAAATCGTTTCCGTTATATGGATTTGTCGTGCGGCACCTGCGGTTTGCTGTACTACGAAGAAATGCACAAAGTAATTAATTATGTAATAATGTCAAGGCAACGACGGGAAGAAATTAAACGTTTAAAACGTTGCATTGTCGATGATGTGTGCAAGGAAATGTACGGGGATCAACATATTTAAAATTGAGTATTCTATGGCATTTAAATACTTAGAAATTTGCGGAGATCAAGTGGAGGGGCATTTTTGGAAAGAAATAAAAAATGAACAGAAGAAAATAGTGCTTGCGTTTTTATTGGCATTATTTCAAATAATGATATTAGGTAAATTGGCTATTCAGGTACCCAGAAGTCCCAAGGGAAATTTAACATTAACCTGATACAATGAAGGATATTGATGGTGTTGCTTGTTGGCACGCACATGTTCTATGTCAATGCCTAGCTTCAATTTACAAACTTGCCCTTAATAGTAAAATTTTATAATATATTCATAACTTCCGCAGACGTCGAAAAACGAAAAACGTCTCGGTTTCAAAAAAATTAATTTTGTATGTTGATTTAATTCGAACCTACTCTAATTCAAGAATGTCTCTATAAATTTTCAATAACGATAACTCAAAAACTAATAATCCGATCGATTCCAAATTTTGGGTCATTTTTCTGTGAGTGTATAGCTATCGAATGAACTAGGATAAAGCCAATCGGTGAAGATCTTCCTTATATTTTAACTTAGTTTGTGGTCAAAAATAGGCGATTTTCCAAAAAAAAAAAAAAAAAAAAAATCAAAGTTCCGCCATTTCGTTAATTCTTGCGCGAAGTCAATAATCCTAGTCCATACGAGAGCCAAACATGTACTCTTTCTAACACCATTGAAATTTTCGGATTGCGATGTTCCAGAGAGGAGTTTCATGCCCGCCATCAAAAATAAGGACTTTTCTTTAATCCTCAAAAAAAAAAAAAAACAACAATTTTTTGTAAATTATTTTTCTTCCCTTTTAAATCTTTAAATATCTATATCCAAAGTTAAAAACCTTAACAAACATTGGTATTCATTTACCAGCCCATTTAAAATCTTAACCAGTAAGGAAAGTAGTAAAGTCGGACTGGGCCGACTATATGATACCTTTCACCACTTTGTGTATATTCTACATATGTATCCTGACAGATGTCGCATTTTCGAAGAAACGTTGACATAAAATTGAACTAACTAAATGTTTAAAGCAAACCTTACACACGCTATTTGGTATGCGTCTCTTTTTTAAATGTAATATCAATCAGGCACCCTTTTATTATTTGGTGTGCAATAAACATGAATAGGTCGAACCATATATGGAAACTATGCTATATCTAAATCTGAACCGATTTCAAGGGAACTTGCCAAAGATTCATTTATATTAATTTCAGTACGTTATGTCAATCTGCCTAGCTATGGGCCTTTAGTGTAAATCTGAACCAATTTCAAGAAAACTTGACACACGAAAGGTTATAGTAACAGTACATTGTACAAAAATGTGCGCCGATCGGCCAATTTTTGGGTCTTTAGTGCACAATTAAATCGGTCGATAATATATATTGAAGCTATATCTAAATCTGAACTGATTTTCACGAAACTTAGCACGCATCATTCGGGATCTAATTCAGTACCCTATGCCAAATGATATAATACATAGGTACTTTGGAGCGCCATTTTCCTTAGATCGGACGAAAATATATATGGGAGCTATATATAAATCTGACCCGATTTTCTCGAAACTTGACACACGTCATTCTAGACTCAATTCAGTACAATATGCAAAATTTCGTTTAAATCAAAAGACATATAAGGACTTTGGTGCACCATTTACATAAAATTGGACAAACCTATATATGCGAACTAAATCTAAATTTGAACCGATTTTCACGAAACTTAGCACACATCATTCTGGACCTAATTCAGTACTCAATGCCAAATTTCATGCAAATCGAAAGATATATAGGGATTTTGTGCACCATTCACATGAAATCGGACGAAACTATATATGGGAGCTATATCTAAATCTGAACCGATTTTTCTCAATTTCAATAGGGTTCGTCCTTGGGCCAAACAAATGGGCTGTGCCAAATTTCATCCAATTAGGATCATAAATGCGACCTGTACTTTGCTCACAAAAATACATGGACAAACAGACAGACAGTGATTCTATGCATATTCTCAAAAAGAACCATGGGTCTATCTCGTTTCCTTTTACCTGTTACAAACATATGCACAAAGACATAATACCTTGTACCACAGTGTGGTGAAGGGTATAAAAAAGGGGTTGTATGGAGACTACCCCAAAAAGGGGGCGAATATAAAAAAATTTTGGTGGGGAGATTTGTTACCATATACGACTACCAAATACCAAATTTCAGCGAATTCGGTTGAAAACGCGCTCAAGAACCTCAAAATGTCGAAAATTGGGAGTACCCTTATATGGGGGCTACCCGAAAAAATAGACCTATATTCATAATTTTTTCGTGGAGAAATTTGGTACATATTAAGAACTCAAAATGCTAAATTACAGCCTATTCTCATGTAAAAATACGATCAAAACCCCCAAATTACTGAAAATTGGGAGGTGCCGTTTTATATTTTTTTGTGGAGACATTTAGTACACAATAAGAACCCAACGTACCAAACTTCAGCGAATTCGGTTGAAAAACATGGTCAAGAACCCCCAAATACCAAAAATTGGGAGTACCTTTATATGGGAGCTATGCCCAAACGTGGACCGATATATCCCATCTTCGAACTTAACCTAAACAAAGACAACCTTATGCAAAATTCAACAGCCTATCTCAATTCCTCCAGAAGATAGCCTGATTACAACAGACGGACGGACGGACATGACTAGATCGTCTTAGAATTTTACCCTGATCAAGAATATATATACTTTATAAGGTCGGAAATAAATATTTCGATGAGTTACAAACGGAATGACAAAATTAATATACCCTCCATACTATGGTGGAGGGTATAAAAATCGAGAATGGGGGGTTCCCTTAAGGGACGTATTTTATTTTCTCCTCATTGGTAAAAGGTGTATTTTGTATAAATCAGAATATCATAATTATAAAAAAAAATTAACATTCAGTATAAAAATAAATAAATATTTAATTTTAATTTAAAAATTTTAAGAGGACAAGATTTATTAATTTTCATAAGAACTCTCTCTTAAAAAAAATCCCAATAACGATGACTGTCACATTATATCGAACACCTGCGGCATATTTTTGTGTCGAAAATAAATGATGTGTTACTTAGTTTAGTAGAAAAAAAATACATTTGAAAATTTATGTTTCAATTAGCATTGAAAAACAAATTCACAACCATTCGGTGTGAATGTTTGTATTTAAGTTCGTATGTACTGTGGTATTTATTTGTAAACAATGTTATTGCTATGTTTTCCAAATAGCTCAATACTTTATTACCCTGAGAATCTAAAGAAATTCAATATAAATCTATTTATCTATAGAATTTCCCAAGTACAAATTTGTTTACAAAAAGTAGAAGGAGGGGGTGTTCAATAATTTGAGAAAACTCAATTACGATTTTTGACATTTAAAGATAGTTAGTAAATTTAGATTCATAAACATTTAGGTCCTTTCGACAGGATATTGTGCACATACAACCAAAGTCAAAGTTTTGAATATAGACCTTATGTGGTTTCTTGATTTATTATTAAAACATTGGGTAAAATATTTACAATAGTTTTCACGCATTAAATTTCTTTTCATTAATACCCAATTCTCGTACTCTTGCTTTTTCACACAAATTCACATCTATATATTTGTGTTTATTTATACAATTTTTTGTATGAAAAATACCACTTCTGACATAATTCCCTCCATCCACATTTGGAATGGGCGGTTGTGTTTGTTCTCTAAAGATGAACATGTCGAATAAGCATGAACACTCGTAGTTGTCTAAAAATAGTCTGGGCATCGCAGCGCAAAATATTCCAGCACACAGTCGACATAAACTAAATGATTTCTGATGAAATTCGTTTTATGACTTTTTATAAAGAAAAGAAAAACAAACTTTTCACAATTAAAATGCATCAAACCAAAAATGAATTGGACGTCTAGTTTTTATTTCGACGTCTCGTAATTATTTCGCAATGTGAGAATATTAACCACGACTAACAAGTAATAACCAGTAAGGAAAGTAGTAAAGTCGGACGGAGCCGACTATATTATACCCTTCACCACTACGGGTATATTTAACGAATGCATCCTAACAGAAGGGTCATTAACATGAAATTGGATGAACTAAAATATGTGACCTTCATCTAAATGTGAACCGACTTAGATCAATCCATAAACATGCCATTCGTTTGCTACAACAGACTTCAACGAAACTTCTTACAGGTTATATTGTACTAATTTCAGCAGGTTTTGTTCCTAATGGTCATATTTTGGGACCTACTTAAAATTGGAAATATGAGAGCTATATCTAAATCGGGGCCGATTTTAAAGAAATTGTACACATATCATTCTAGACTCAATTCATTACGCTATGCCAAATTTCATGGAAATCAAAGGATTTATAGGGATCTTGGTGAACCATTTACATTAAATCGGTCGAAAATATATATGGGATCAGATTTGGATATATCTGAAATTTTACATACATCAATTTAGATTCTACCCAGTACGCTATGCCAAATTTCGTGCAAATCGGAAGATATATAGGGACTTTGGCATAACATTTATCTAAAATCGGGCGAAACTATATATGGGAGCTATATCTAAATCTCAAACGATTTTCACGAAACTTAGTACACGTCATTCTAGACTTAATACAGTACGCTATGCAAAAATTCGTGCAAATCGAATGATTTTCAGGGACTTTGGTGCACAATTAAGCTAAAATTAAGAAAACTATATATGGGAGCTACATCTAAATCTGAACCGATTTTCAAGAAATTTCACACACATCATTCTAGACTCTATCCAGTACGCTATACCAAATTTCGTGCAAATCGGGAGATATGTATGGACTTTGGCATACCATTTACCTAAATTCGGGCGAATCTATGTATATATGGGAGCTATATTTAAATCTAAACCAATTTTCACGAAACTTAGCACACGTTATTCTACATCTAATTCAGTGCGCTTTGTCAAAACTCGTGCAAATCGAATGATTTTCAGGGACTTTGGTGCACAATTTAGCTAAAATTGAGCAAAACTATATATGGGAGCTATATCTAAATCTGAACCGATTTGCAAGAAATTTTACACACATCATGCTAGACTCAATCCAGAACGCTATACTAAATTTTGTGCAAATCGAAGGACATATAGGGACATTGGTACACCATTTACATTATATCGGGTGAAACTATATATGGGAGCTATATCTAAATCTGAACCGATTTTCTCCAATTTCAATAGGGTTCGTCCGTTGCATACACCATTTGTTTTTTGTTATCACTCTATATAAATTTAATACCCTCTGCCAAATTTCGTGTAAATCGAAAAAATAGGCTCTTCGGTGCGCCATTTACATAAACTCGGATCTATATCAAAATCTGAACGATTTCAACAAACCTTATCACACATCAATTTTTCCTCAATTGCATTCGCTATGCAAAATTTTGCCCAATCGGACAAATATTGGGAGTTCGGTGTATCATTCACAAAAAACATTTTCTGGTACCTCCCCACAAATGGTCACCATTTTAAATATTTTTAATGGAATGTCTGATGTGAATCAAACTTTGCACAACCCATTATCTCTACGAAGTCTAGATTGGTCCTCTCCTTCTGGTACCTCCCCAACAAATGATCAAAATTTTCAACCTTATTTGAACTAAACTTTACATAACCTTTAATATTTACCAAGAATGGATAAAGTTTGAAGACGGGATCCATTGGTCCACTCCTTCTGGTACCTTCCCCACAAATAGTCAGCATTTTCAATATTTATAAATGCAATATATGGGTGTATATATCTGTCGGCAACATGGGGGTATATATCTGTCGGCAACACCGACTGACACTTTTGTACTTGTTCTAATATCAAATACCGTATTCATATTTTTTATGGGAAAATTTGACAGTCCTTACCCTTTAAATACCCAACTAAAAATATTTATATTTATCGCTTTTGGTTAGAAGATATATTACCCAATGTTCATTCAAACTACCAAATTACAGCAAATTTGCTTGAATACTCTACAAAATATCGAATTATTGGGGTACAATTATGTATAGCTACCCGGAAACTGGGCCAATATTGGTAGCGAAATTGTCTACGCAAAGAAAATTAAAATGCAAAATAACAGCCAATTTGATTGAAAACCGTGACCACACTCCCCAAAATACCGAGTAGCAGGTGGTACCGTTATATGGGATATACCCTGAAAAGGAGACTAATGTTGATATTTTATAGTAGGAAGATGTTTTACCTAGTAAGATGCAAAATTGCAGCTGATTAGGTTAAAAATGTGCCCAACAATTTCAATATACCGAATATACGGCAGGTGCCGTTATATGGGGGCTATCCAAAATAGTCTACGAATGTCAATAATTATTGATAGCCAGATTGATAGAAGATTTTCAACCTAGTAAGATTCCAAAATAGTAAATTACAGCTTTTTAGGTTGAAAATCGATTCCGAACTTTACAAAATACCGAATAATGGGGAGTACTGTCATATAGAGGCAACAGAAGAAACGCATGCTCAACACCATATAAAAATTCTTGCGACCATAATACTGAAAAGTTTTCAACGGTAAATAGAAAACATTCTGAGAGGCGATTAAGCTGGCTTCAGACCACGTAGAAGCTGTGTGGACCAGGCCATCACCACACAAGCGCTTATAAAACAATCTATTCAATGACACACCCACTTTTATCAGAGGAACTACATTTAGGAAAAAGGGAGTGCCTCAGAAGCAGATCTATCAGTTCTTCAGAAAGGAAAATAAAATGGTGATGCTTTGTGGAAGCCCTATGTTCCCTAGAGGAGTAATAGTATTTTCATGAATTGGATTACATCTTTCAACAGAATTGGCTGTAATTTGGTTTCATATAAGGTAACAAATCTTCGAACAATATTGGTCTACTGTTTAGGATAGCTCACAATTCGGATCATAAATCCAACCTGTTATTTGCTCATAAAATAAATGAATGGTAAGACGGACAAACGGACTTTAAAAATCGGCTCAGAAAGTGATTTTATGCATATTCTCAATAGGAACCATGGGTCTATCTCGATTCCTTTTGACTGTTAAAAAAATATGCACAAAGCCATAATACAATGTATCTCAGGGAGTGCCTCAGAAGCAGATCAATCAGTTCTTCACAAAAGGAAAATAAGATGGTGATGCTTTGTGGAAGCCCTATGTTCCCAACAGGAGTAATAGTAAGGAATTGGATTACATCTTTCAACAGAATCAGCTGTAATTTGGTTTTATATAGGGTAAAAAAATCTTCGAACGACATTGGTCTACTGTTTATGATAGCTCACATTTCGGATCATAAATGCGACCTGTTCTTTGCTCATACAAATACGTAGATGGTAAGATAGATAAACGGACATTCATAAATTGGCTCAGAAAGTGATTCTATGCATATTCTCAAAAGGAACCATGGGTGTTTCTCGATTCCTTTTGCCTGTTAAAAACATATGCACAAAGTCATAATACCCTGTACCACAGAGGGTGTAGGGTATAAAAATCAATAATGCTGAATATGGGGCGGAATATCTATTCGGAGGCAATATTAACATTTGGATCTATATAGTTAATTTTTGAATGTCAAATTACAGCCATTACAATGGAAAAGTGCATCTACAATCTTCAAAATATTTACAATGAGGGTTATGTCAAACATGGGCCTACATTGATTATTTTCTGTTTATATGTGCATATGTCACATATGATGGAAAATTGCAGCTAAAATTTGTCGGTGCCGTTATATACCAAAACGTAAACCGATAATTATATTTTAGGAAGGGAATATTAGACACACTTTGAGAAGGTGGAATATCAAATTAGAGCCAGATTAGGTTAACAAACGTACCCAAAAGCTTCCAAACACGAAATTTTGAGGGGTACCGTTATATGGAGGCTATACCAAAACGTGCACCGACATATCCCATTTTCAATACCAACCATCCTAGGAGTAATATCAATGTGTGTGCAAAGCTCAATCTTAAATATTGTAACCTCTATTGTGGTTTCAAAAGACAGATGGGCATGCATAAATCGACAAAGAATTGTATTCTTCTCAAGAATATATATTTCGAGGTGTTGCAAATGGAATGACAAATTTAATATACACTCCAGGTAATGACTGTTTGCATAAATAAGGGTCGACTTTCGACCCCAAATAAATGTCCAGCTCCATTATAAGAATTTTAATGTTTCTGGGCGCATTTTCAACCGATGTGACTGCATTACAAGACCTTGCTGGTCTCGTAATTAACATCGAATAGTCTGTTCCATGTTATTATAAAATACATTTTTAGCACAATTTTGACCCTTTGGGGAGGAGGTACCAGAAGGAGTGAACCAATGGGTCCCATCTTCAAACTTGATCTAGGCTTGGTAGAGGTAATAGGTTTAGCAAAGTTTGGTTCAAATCGGACATTCCATTAGCCTGATATTGGTTTTATAATTATTGAAAATTTAGACCCTCTGTGGGGGAGGTACCAGAAGGAGTGTGCCAATGGGTCCGATCTTCCTACTTGATTTAAGCTTGGTAATGATACTAGGTTGTACAAAGTTTCGTAGAAATCGGATGGTCCGTTTGCATGTTATTATAAAATTAATTTTTAGTACAATTTGACCATTTTGTGGGGGAGGTACCATATTCGAACTTTAACTAAGTTTGGACGAAATATTAAGATGTGCAAAGTTTGAATGAAATCGGTTGCTGCCTTCGAGAGTTATCATGCGCACCAGCCAACCAGACAGACAGACTGACAACTCACGGACGGACGGACATGTCTAAATCGACTCCAAATTCTCTGAAACGAATTTGGTCCAAAGAAACATGGGGTCTAAAACCAATATTTTGATGAGGCACATATTTACCGATTCAAAGTGTATATTCCCTCATTAGCCTAAAGGCTGAGGGTATAATAAACATCATCTGTTATTAGATAAACATGTCAAAAATTTTTACTTCTATTTACATAATTAACCAGAGAGAATATTAAAAAAATTAATTAAATAATTTCACAACTTCCAGTGTGCAAAGGTAGAGAAAAGCTGTAAGAATGTCATGACATTATATTGGCAAACAAAAAACAACCGCATCAAAATATGTACGTGCTTACAAATTGCACTTGTTAGCTAGATTGTACGGTTTTTTTTGTGGTGTTTGCTTGTTGTGTTTCTGTTCATTGGCCTCAGTCATTTCCAAAGAGTAAATATTAAATTTGACCACTGGGACCTATATAATTTTTGTCTAAGCTAGGCAATGGCGTTTTTCCCTCTTGCGGTTGATCAGCTAGACATATTCGCATAATTGAAAAGCATAACCGACCGACAGACCGTTATGTTATGGTGGTCGCCGTTGCCTTTGGTTTTTGTCTATTATTTTGATAATTTTAACAAGACAACTTCAAAAAAAAATCTATGGCGAACATGTCTTAACCATGGCCTCAGGAATTTTATTATTAGGAGACAATGCTATGCATAGTGGGTCATTTAGGGGAAAAAATTAAGCAATAAATAACAGACTACGACAATGTGTAAACACTGTTAATGAAGAGCAAACATTTAGTTCAATTTTATTTTGAAAGATATCACGATATCAGTAGAAGTCATTCTATCTCTTAATATTTCGTGCAAAGTTTAAATAATAAATATTTAAATTTTGTAAATAAACGATTTTGTTTATCCAACCCATTGTGCAATTTATGGACCTATAAATACACCAGAGCAATAAAGTTATGGCCTACCAACGATGTAAACTATTTCACTATTAACATTGTTTAGCAAGAAAAACAGGAGCCTTGTTTAGTTTTACAGTAAGCTTAGACCCAAGCTTTTAAGTATTTTTTTCCTTTTGTTTTTTTTTTCTATAATTGGCTTAACTGGCGCCTTTGGCTCTGAAAACAGTGCACTTGATATTGTGTCCAACGTAAAATATTCAAATGATATGGTTAGTGGAAAACGTTTCTTTTTTGGTTTAGTAACAGGATTGTTTTTTCCGTATTTTGTGCCTTGAATTATTGGAATTTTAATTCAATCAATGGTCGGTCGGACCGAATCGTTCGGTGTGGCAAGTAGGCTGTAACATTTTGTTAGACGTATTTTGTTGTTTTATTTTTTGTCTGTGGAATTTCATTGATATGTCAATTAGTTGAAATATTGAAAGTTGTGGTTTTAAATTAAAGTCGTTATGAGCTCTGGCATTTCACATTAATTTTTTATTGATAGACAATTTTGACATTATTTCGATAATTTGTATGTTTTGGCCAAGGGCTTTCGGTATACAAAGACAAACTTATGAATTAAAAAAAAATATTTCCAGATATACAACTATAATGTGAGGTTAATAGAAAATTCTTTTAGCCCAATCGTTTACAAGATCCTTTCTAAATAAAGCGCCAGTATGTTTTAACTACAATCAGTAAAATTGCTGGTCTTATGGCATATATGTATGTTTTATCCAGTAAGATATATTCTGCCAGAGTTATCAATGTGTGAAAGTGAAAAAATCTGATATTACTGAACCCAATAATTGGTTTAATCACAAGTCAGGTAAAGTCAATTCACGTTCAGCTATTCAGCACAAGTATTTTACCTGTTTATAAGCTTCGTTTGGGTAACATCATATATTTCTAAGAAGAGGATTCCTATAACTGCCTAAATATGAAATTATTACACATTTTGTTAGAAAACTAGTATGGAAAGTTCAGAAGTCGGTCAGGGCCGACCCTTCACCACTTTAGTTACATACAAGAGATTCTCATATGTACAATATCCTTTAGATAGAATAGACATGACATTTTTGGAGGACCATTGAAATGGGATCGGACGAAATTAACTACGTGAAGATATTTGATAGATATTTGAACTAAATCACAACAACCCATATGTAAAATTTTAACTCAATCGGAAAACATTGACTGTATAGACATTCATATACATGAAATCGGACGAAACTACATATGGGACTACATCTAAATCTGAAAATATATATGGGAGCTATATCTGAATCCGAGCCTATTTGAACAAAACTTAGCACACATAATTCTAGACTCAATTCAGTACGTTATGCAAAATTTAGTGCCAATCGAAAGTTATATAGGGTCTTTGGTGCAGATCGATAATGTATATGAGAGATATATATAAATTTGAACCGATTTTCACGAAATTTAGCACGCAGTATTCTAGACTCCATTTAGTACTCTATGCTAAAATTCTTGCAAATCGGAAAATATATACGGACTTTGGTGCACAACTAACATTAAATCGGACCAATATATATATATGGGAGCTATATCTAAATCTGAACTGATTTTTCGCAATTTCAAAAGGGGCCTGTCCTTGGACCAACTTAATGAGCTGTGCCACATTTCATCCAATTTGGATCATAAATGCGAGACGTACTTTTTATACCCTCCACCATAGTATGGAGGGTATATTAATTTTGTTTGTCCTTTTGTAACTCATAGAAATACTTATTCAGACCCTATAAAGTATATATATTCTTGATCAGCGTAAATTTATATGACGATATAGCTATGTCCGTCTGTCTGTTGTAATCACTCTAGTCTTTAACAGAATTGAGATAGATCGGCAAAATTTTGCATAGAGTCGTCTTTTGTCTGCAGGCAGGTCAAGTTCGAAGATGAACATTATCGGTCCACGTTTAGGCATACCTCCCATATAAAGGTACCTTGAGCGGATTTTGCAACCGAATTCGCTGAAATTTGGTATTTTGTAGTTGTATATGGTAACAAATCTCTCCACCGAAAATTATTAATATTCGCCCCCCTTTTGGGGTAGTCCCCATATAACCCCCTTTTATACCCTCCACCATAGTATAGATGGTATATTAATTTTGTATATATATATATATATATATATATATATATATTCTTGATCAGGGTAAAATTCTAAGACGATCTAGCCATGTCCTTCCGTCTGTTGTAATCACGCTATCTTCTGAAGGAATTGAGATAGGGTGCTGAAATTTTGCACAGGGTTGTCTTTTGTCTGCAGGCAGGTCAAGTTCGAAGATGGGATATATCGGTCCACGTTTAGGCCTAGCTCTCATTTAACAGTACCCTCCAATTTTCTGTATTTTTTAGTTCTTGAGCGCGTTTTCAACCGAATATGCTGAAATTTTGTACTTTCAGTTCTTATTGGGTACTAAATGTCTCCACAAAAAATTATAAATATAGGTCCACTTTTTCTGGTAGCCCCCATAAAACGGCACCTCCTAATTTTCAGTATTTTGGGAAGTTTAATCATATTTTCCACCGAATTGGCTGTAATTTAGTATTTTGAGTTCTTAATAGGTACCAAATCTCTCCACCAAAAATTATAAATATAGGTCCATTTTTTCGGATAGCCCCCATATAAAGGTACCCCAAATTTTCGGTATTTTGGGGTCCTTGAGCGCATTTTTAAATTTGGTACATTGAGTTCTTATTGGGTACTAAATGTCTCCACAAAAAAAATATAAATATAGGTCCACTTTTTCTGGTAGCCCCTATATGTCCACCTAATATTCAGTATTTTGGGGGTTTGATCGTATTTTTCCACCGAATTGGCTGTAATTTAGTATTTTGAGTTCTTAATAGGTACCATATCTCTACACACAAAAATATAAAAAAGGTCAATTTTTTCGGATATATATGGGTACCCACAATTTTTTGTATTTTGGGATTCTTGAGCGCGTTTGGCATTTTGTAGTCGTATATGGTAATAAATATCCCTACCAAAAAATTTTACTATTCGCCCCCTTTTTGCGGTCGTCCCCATATAACCCCTTTTTATATTTGTGCATATGTTTGTAACAGGCAAAAGGAATCGAGATAGACCCATGGTTCCTTTTGAGAATATGCATTGAGTAGATTTATGCATGTCCGTCTGTCCGTCCGTCCGTCCATGTATTTTTGTTAACAAAGTACAGGTCGCATTTGTGATCCGATTTGGATGAAATTTGGCACAGTTCACTTATTTGGCTCAAGAACGAACCCTATAGAAATTGGAAAAAATCTGTCAATATTTAGATTTATTTATTTATTTATTTAATTTATTAGTCTATGGATAATTCCTTACAGACTATATATGTACATAACTAATAATTGTATAATTAAAATTAAGAATTTAAAAACATTATTATTTTACTTTTTATAGTATTAATATCCATTGTAAAATCGATAAAATTATAAAACGCGTTAAAATCTTTTGAAATTCTTGTTAAAGGATCAGCGTTTGCATAGCTCATCCTGGAGAATTGAATTGCTAGTGGTGCATAGTGGCGGGTAGTACGTTGAGGAACATTGAAATTTATGTTGTTAACAAGAAAGCCAGCAGAAATATCACCCATAATCACATTATAAAGAAATGAGACATTTAGCATTTTTCTACGGCTTTCCAGAGTTGGCAGCTTGATCAGTGAGAGTCTATCAGTGTATGGTGGAAGATTATCATATGAAAAGTTCAAACTTCGTAGACAGAAAAGTAGGAATTGTTTTTGAACAGACTCGATGCGGTCGCTGTGTGTTTTATAAATTGGATCCCATATGACCGAAGAGTATTCCAAAATTGGGCGAACAATTGACATGTATAAATTTTTTGAAACATAAGGATCCTTAAACTCTTTACTCCAACGTTTCACAAAACCAAGAACTGATTTTGCTTTGTTTATAGAAACAGAAATATGAGATTTAAAGTTAAGTTTACAATCCAATACAACTCCAAGATCAACGAATGTATCAACTTTTTCCAGAGAATAATCACCGAGGGTGTAACAAGTATCCAATAATTTTTTTCTTGTGAATCTCATAAGTTTGCATTTCGAATAATTAATTTCCATAAGATTAATGTTGCACCAGTTAACAAACGAATTCAAATCATTTTGAAGCAGCTGATTATTACATATCTCCGAAATGCTAAGAAATATTTTCACATCGTCGGCATACATCAAAATATTTGAAAATTTTATAGATGAAGGTAGATCATTTATAAATAAAGAAAATAGGATTGGTCCTAGATGACTTCCTTGTGGGACTCCAGAAGAAACCATAATACTCTTCGAAATGGCGTTTTTAAAACATACTTTTTGTGTTCTATTTTGTAGATATGAAAAAATCCATTCGGAACTTCTATTTGTAAATCCAATGTTTTTAAGTTTTAATCGTAATAATTTATGATTAACTTTATCGAATGCCTTGCTGAAATCTGTGTAAATTACATCAGTTTGCTTTCCTTGAAGAAATCCTCGATTTATAACTGTAGTGAACTGAATGAGGTTTGTTGTTGTAGAACACTTCCTCTGAAATCCGTGCTGATAGGGTGAAACAATAGAACTAATGCAATGGATAAGGTTTTCAGTAATCAGTTTTTCAAAAAGCTTTGGAATCACGCTTAATTTTGCTATTCCTCGGTAATTGGCCACATCAGATTTATTTCCGTTTTTAAAGAGTGGAATGATATACGATGTTTTCCAAACCTCAGGAAAAACAGCTTGAGTTATGGAAGCATTGAACAATATGGTAAGAGGATAAACAAAAGCATCGGCGCACTTCCTTAGGATGCAACTCGGGATATTATCTGGTCCAAAATCATAGCTATACTTTAAAGTTTTCAATCCATTTAAAACCATAGAGCTGTTTAATAGTGAAATAGATATTGATTGATTAGTATTAATTTCGAAGGGGTAGTTGTTGCCGCTAAATGTTTTAGTAGAATATGTTGTACTGAAGAAGTCTGCAAACATGTTAGATATAACATTTATATCACAGGATTCAGCTTCATCGTACTTTAAATTTGGTGGAAAATCGGTGGATTTGCGCTTCGAATTGACAAATTTGAAGAAAGACTTCGGATTCTGTTTAAAGTTGTTTTTGAGTTTTGTCAGATAATTTGAATAGCAAATATTATTCATAGTAGTATATTCAGACCGTGCTACAGAATATCTTCCGTAGTCAATGGAAGATCCTGTCTTTTTATATTTCTTATATTGTTTATTTTTCACATTTTTAGCCTTTGCCAAAGCTATAGAGTTCCATGGTGGCCCAGAAAGCTTCTTAATTACATATTTCGGTACGCTGATATCAATAAAATCGTATAGCTTTTTGTAAAAAATATCAATAGCACCATTTAAATCGTAAGTGCTAGACAAAAGGATATCCCAGTCTGTGTTATGCATAAGTTCACGTAACTGCTCAAAGTTTGTTTTCGAAAAACATAAGGATTTCTCACTTTGAGTCCCGGGTATGATTTGGTTTCCAGTAGGAAACGAAACATTAATTTTGATAGTTGGATGGTGCTGGTCTTCGGGAAATGTTAACGGATCAATTCGTTGAATGTAACAATCATCCACTTGATTTACAAATATCAGGTCCAATAATTTATTATAGGTGTTACGGATACAATTTATTTGAAAAATACCAAGATCAAAAAGTGTATCGAAGAATAATTCATAAAATTTGTGTATATTTTCGGGCAGCAGGTATTTATCCCCAGGTAAAAAATTCCACAACATGTTTGGTATATTAAAATCGCCAAGTATACAAATTAGATCCTCTGGCTTAGTTTTTTGTAAAACTGCTTTTAATGCATGGCTATGCTTTTCATAAATTATTTGCGGTGATGATGGAGGAATATATGAGCATGTTATAAACATTTTTTCAAATTGTTTTTTACTTCGACAGCAATGAACTCAATATCAAGGGAAGAATCAAGATCCAGTAATTGGCATGAAAATATATTGGAGACAGCTATGAGCACTCCACCGCCGTTGCTTACACGGTCACGTCTAAAGATATTGTATTTATTTGACAGAATTTCCGAGTTTAAAATACGTTCATTTAACCAGGTCTCAGTCATTACTAAGATATGATGATCAAAGGTAAAACTGTCAACATACAATTTCGATATTTTAGATCGAATTCCGCGGACGTTTTGATAGGCTATAGATAATGTATCATTACAAAAAGTGCTTAGTTTTTTGAAAAGTTAACAGAGTTTTGATGAATGTAACCATTATTATCAGGCATTTGTCTTTCTCTATATACGTATTCACGAACTATAGTATGTTTCGGCCAGAACTCAGGATCAATAAGACGAGTATACATTTCATCAGAAGTTGTAATTTTGAATGATG